>NW_023270513.1:8977831-9125028 GCF_011800145.1 Mirounga leonina | reverse complement strand
TTTCACAATATTTAAATAATTCTAAACCATTTGGCTCCTATTTTATAAATACTTCTAATGAGCATTGTTATTACAGAATATTAGAAGCATTACATTAGAATAGGGAAAGGAGAGTAAATACTAGTACAAGATAAAGAAATTACAGCTGACAAAAAAAGCAAATAAGACAGAAACACTCTTAAAAAAGGAACACAAGAACTAAAAAAGTAATGCTAGTCCAGAAGCATTCATTGTAGGGGTAAACAGACTTACACACTTCATGAGAATTTTACTAAATCTACTACACTGCACAGTAAAAGAACTGAGCCATTAGAACACTCCTCTGTACCAATAAAATACATGGCAAGTCTTCTTCAGACATTAAACTAGCTGTCTCTGAGAAGTAGTTGGCCAGTGACTGCTCATGAAAAAGATTTTATCAATCCAAAGCAAAATAAGAAAACCAGGATAATGTGACAAATGTTTTATAAGGTTAAAAGAATTTAACCTAAAGACATGTCTTATATTCTCTATGTTCTTCCTAATTTGGGGTATTAGTTGAGAATAATTTATTGTTTTTTAACCTCTTAACTTGACAAATAAAATATGGCCAAGAGTAAAAAAAAACAACTTTTTTGAATGCACAAGTTTATGAAATAAAAAAGGAGTTGCTGGTATAGAGAAAGGAATGATGATTTCAGAATAAAAAAATCTGGATTCTAGTGCCAGCTCTGTTACTTGCCAGTAAAGTGAAATTTTGGTGAGTTCCTTACATTCTTAGAGCCTTAGTTGTATCATATATGAATGGGATAATCAGCAATATGCTGTCTACATAGTTTTTTTTTTTTTTTTTTGAGGCTAATATGAGAAAACATCTGAAAAGGCATTTCATGGATCATAAAGTGCTAAACACAGGGGGATTGATTCATTTTATATAACAAAATTAATGAAGGAAATTATTTGATGTAGCCAAATGATTATATAAAGTTACAGGAAGGGGTTTCTGTTTCCTGAATGCTTGGTGAGCCTGTATTCTGAAAAGACCACCCAAATATCCATTTGTCTTGTAGGTGTCTTAGGGCATCTGTTGCTCATGATATCAACCAAAAATGAGCCTAGCAGATAAGGCCTTGTGTCAATAAGCAGTATCCACTGCAAAGCATTGTAAGGATTTGGGTGGATGCTCAAATCCAACTAGAGTCAGTGTTCTCAATGTCTAGCACATTTTCAGACATTTAAAAGATGTTCACAAAATAGTTATGCAGGGAATAAATGAGGGAGGGACCGAGATCAGTGATTCTGATAAGAAATGGATAACTGTAAGTAACACTACAATGTACTTTTTAGTGGTTTTTAGTATATTGCCAAAATTGTGTAACAATCGCCACTAATTTCAGAAAATTTTCATCACCCCAAAAAGAAACTTCATATCCATTAGCAGTCATTCCCCATTCCCTCACACACAGAGTCTCTAGAAACCACTAATCTACTTTTTGTCTCAGCATATTTGCCTATTCTGGACATTTTATATAAATGGATTCATAAAATACATGGCATTTTCACACTAGTTTAGCTCACTAGACATTTTGTTTTCAAAGTTCATCCATCTTGTAGTATATAGCAGTATTTCACTCCTTTTTATAGTCAAATAGCATTCCATTGTATGGAAATGTGACATTTTGTTTATCTCCATTCATCAAATAATGGACATTTGGGTTGTGTCTGTTTTTTGACTTGACAGTAATGTTGAAATAAACATTCATGTGCAAATTTTTGTGTTAGCATATTTTCAGTTATCTTTGGTAAATAACCTTGGAGTAACTCTATGTGTAACTTTCTGAGGAACTGTCATTTTTTTTTTCCAAAGTAGCTGCATCATTTTACATTCCCACCAGTAATGTATGAGGGTTCTGATATTTCCACATCCTTGCAAACACTTGCTATTCTCTTTTTTATTATAACCATCTGTGGGTATTAAGTTGTATCTTGTGATTCCAGTTTATATTTCTGAATGACTAAATGATATTGAGTGTATTTTCCATATGCTTTTGGGTCATTTGTGTATCTTTGTTGGAGAAACATCTATTCAAATAATTGGGCCATCTTAAGTGGGTTATTAAATATTTTATTGTTGAATTGTAAAAATTATTTAAATATTTGGGATACTAATTCTTTCTCAGATGTATGTAAATATTTTCTTACACTCTTTGGACTGTCTTTTCACTTTCCTGATACTGTTCTTCCAAGTACAAATGTTTGAATTTTGATAAAGTACAATCTATACATTTTTTTCTTGATTTTGGTGTCATATTGAAGAAACTGTTGTCTAAATAAGATAAAAAAGATGTACTCCTATGCTTTCTTCTAATAGTTTTACAATTGTAGCTCTGAACATTTAGGTGTTTCATCCATTTTTAGTTACTTTTGTATTTGGTATAAGGTATAAGTACAGCTTCATTCTTTTGCATGTTGCATTCAGTTGTCGCAGCACCATTTTTTGAAAAGACTATTATTCCTCTATTGAATAGTCTTGGCAAACTTTTTGAAAATCAATAGGCCATAAATGTGTAGGGTTATTTCTATCCTCAATCATATTCCACTGATCTATATATCTATCTTTATGCCAGCACCACACAGTCTTTATTTCTATAGCTATGTATTAAGTTTGAAAAGTGGGAGAATTTCAATCTTGTTCCACATTCTCAAGATGGTTTTAAATATTCTTGGTCCCTGATTTTTCCTTATTTATTTTAGGATAAGCTTAATATTCCATTAATTTTTTCTGAAAATAAAATCCTGGGATTTTAATAAGTGTTGTGTTAAATCTGTAGATTAATTTTGGGAGTATTGTCATCTTGACAAGATTAGTTTTCCAATTCAAGATCATTTACTCAGGTCTTTAATTTCATTCAATAATATTTTTTAGTTTGTGGTGTACAAATCTTAAAATTCCTCTGGTAAATTTATCTCTAAGTGTTTTGTTTTTCTTGAAGCTCTTTACATTGTTTTCTAAATTCTATTTTTGGGTTTTTCATTGTTAGTGTATAGAAAGAAAATTAAGTTTTGCAGATAGATTTTCTATTACACAACTGGGCTGAATATTTTATCAGCACTAATACTTTTTTTTTTTATTCCTTGAGATTTGCTACATATACAATCATGTGCTGCACACACACAGATAGTTTTACTAACTGTTTTCCAATCTGGATAACTTTCATTCATTTTGTTTGTTTCATTACCCTGCCTAGAATCTCTAGCAAAATGTTTTGTTGATGATGGCTTTCTTTCAGCTTTGCAGAGGCATCACTGACAAATGAAATTATAAGATATTTAAGTGTACAATGTGAGGATTTGATACATGTATACATTCATTGTGAAAGAATTCCCCCAATGGGTTAATAAAGATATCCATCATGACACATATTTAGTTCTTTTAGTGACGACATTTAAGCTCTATTTTCTTACCAAATTTCAGTTATGCAATACAGTGTTATCAATCATAGTCATCATGTTTTATACATTAGATCCTCAGACTTTGTCTTATAAATGGTTTGTAAACTTTCACAGACTCTTAATTTCCTTCTGCCCTGTAACCCCAGCAACCACTTTTCTACTTTCTTTCTATGAATTTGACTTTTTAATTTTGATTCCACATAAAAATGATACCATGCCATGTTTACCTTTCTCTGTCTGGCTTATTTCACTTAGCACAATGCCTTCCAGGTTCCTCTATTTTGAGACAACTGGCAGGATTCCCTTCTTTTTTAAAACTGAATAATATTCCATTGTGTGCATATACCACATTTTCTTTACCCATTCATCTGTTGACAGACATGTAGGTATTTCCTTTTTTCCACTTGCATGGTCTCAATTTATATTATTTTTTAAGTTTTTAATTACAGTTAGTGAACATACAGTGTTATAATAGTATCAGGTATATAATGTAGTAATTCAATAATCCCATACATCACCCAGTCCTCATCACAAGTACACTGCTTAATTCCCATCACCTATTTCACCCATTACCCCAACCACCTCCCCTCTGGTAATCATCAGTTTATTCTCTATAATGAATAGTCTCTTTCTTAATCTCTCTCTCTCTCTTTCTCACTTTGCACACTTGTTTTGTTTCTTAAATTCCACATATGAGTGAAGTCATATGGCATTTGTCTTTCTCTGCCTGACTTATTTCACTTAACATTATTCTCTCTAGCTCCATCCACATCATTGCAAATGGCAAAATTTCATTCTTTTTTATGGGTGAATAATATTCTATTGTATATATACCATACCTTCTTTACCCATTCATTAATTGATGGACACTTGGGCTGCTTCCATACCTTGGCTATTGTAAATAATACTGCTATAAATACAGGGGTGCAAGTATCCATTTGAATTAGTGGTTTTGTTTTTTTTTTTTTTTAATTTTAGGGGTAGATATACAGAATGTTCATTGCTGAATAATAGGGTATATCTATTTGTAACTTTTGGAGGAACCTCCATACTGTTTTCCACAGTGGCTGCACCAGTTTGCATTCCCACCAAAAATGCACAAAAGTTCCTTTTTCTCCACATCTTCTCCAACACTTGTTGTTTCTTGTGTTTTTTTATTTCAGTCATTCTGACGTGTGTGAAGTGATGTCCATTGTAGTTTTGCTTTGCAATTCCCTGATGATGACTGATGTTGAGCATTTCATGTGTCTCTTTGCCATTTGTATGTCTTTTTTGGAGAAATGTCTGTTCCATCTTCTGCCCATTTTAATAGGATTATTTGTACTTTGGATGTTGACTTGTATAAGTTCTCTATATTTTAGATACTAACCCTTTATCAAACATGTCACTGATAAATATCTTCTATTTAGTAGATTGACTTTTAGTTTTGTTGATTGTTTCCTTCACTGTGCAGAAGATTTTTATTTTCATTAAGTCCCAATAGTTTATTTTTGCTTTTGTTTCCCTTGCCTCAGGAGACATATCTAGGAAAAACATGCTTTGATTAATGTCAAAGAGCTTACTACCTATGTTCTCTTCTAGAATTTGTATGGTTTCAGTTGTCACATTTAGGTCTTTAATCCATTTTGAATTTATTTTTATGTATGGTGTTAGAAAGTTGTCCAGTTTCATTCTTTTGCATGTTGCTGTCTAGTCTACCCAACACTATTTGTTGAAGAGACTGACTTTTTTCCCATTGGATATTCTTTACTGTTTTGTTGAAGATTAATTGACGATATAATTATGGATTGATCTGTGGGTTTTCCATTCTGTCCCATGGAACTGTGTGTCTATTTTTGTGTCAGTAGCATACTGTTTTGATCACTACAGCTATGTAATATAACTTGAAGTCTGGAATTGTGATGCCTCCAGCTTTACTTTTCTTTTTCAAAATTACTTTGGCTATTCAGAGTCTTTTATGGTTTCATACAAATTTTAGTATTATTTGTTCTAGCTCTGTGAAAATTTCTCTTGATATTTTGATAAGGATTGCTTTAAATGTCTATATTGCTTTGAGTAGTGTAGACATTTTACCCATATTTGTTCTTTCAATGCATGAGCATGGAATATCGTTCCATTTCTTTGTTTCATCTTCAATTTCTCTCATCAGTGTTCTCTAGTTTTCAGAGTACATGGCTTTCACCTCTTTGGTTAAGTATATTCCTAGTAAACTTACTGTTTTTGGTGCAATTGTAAATGGGATTGCTTTCTTAATTTCTCCTTCTTCTGCTTCATTGTTGGTATATAGAAATGCAACAGATTACTATACATTGATTTTGTATCCTGTGATTTTTCTGAATTCGTTTATCAGTTCTAACATTTTTTTTTTTTTTTGGTGGAGCCTTTTAGGTTTTCTGTACATATAATATCATGTCATTTGCAAATAGTGAAAATTTTGATTCTCCCTTACCAATTTGGATGCCTTTTATTTCTTTTTGTTTTCTCCTTGCTGTGGATAGGACTTCCAGTACTTTGTTGAATAAAAGAGGTGAGAGTGGACTTCCTTGTCTTGTTCCTGACCTAAGGGGGAAAACAGAGTTTTTCCAGATTAAGGATGATGTTAGCTGTGGGTTATCCATAGATATCCTTTATTATGTTGAGGTATGCTCCCTCTAAACCTACTTTGTTAAGGGTTTTTATCATGGATGGATTTGGGGCATTGTCAAATGCTTTTTCTGCATCTATTCAAATGATCATATGGTTCTTGTCCTTCCGGTCATTGATGTGAGGTATCATGTTGATTTATTTGTGAATATCGAATCACCCTTGCAACTTAGGAATAAATCCCACTTGATCATGGTGAATGACATTTTTAATGAGTTGTTGGATTCAGTAAGCTAGTATTTTGTTGAGAATTTTTGCATCTATGTTCATTAGGGTTATTGGCCTGTAATTCTCTTTTTAGAAGTCTTTATCTGGTTTTGGTATCAGGTGATGCTGGCTTCATAGAATGAATTTGGAAGTTTTTCTTCCTTTTCTATTCTTTTGAAATAGTTTGAGAATAGGTATTAACTCTTTTTTAAATGTTTGGTAGAATTCACCTGTGAAGCCGTCTGGCCCTGGAGGTTTTTTTTATTGGGAGTTTATTCAATTTTTCTATTTTTTTCCTGTTTCAGTTTTGGTAGTTTGTATGTTTCTAGGAATTTATCCATTTCTTCTAGGTTGTCCAATTTGTTGGCCTATTGTTTTTCATAATATTCTTGTATGATGCCTTGTATTTCTGTGGTGTTGGTTATTATTTGGCCTCTCTCATTTGTGATTTGAGTTCTCTCTCTCTCTCTGTCTCTCTTTTGGATAAGTCTGGCTAGAGGTTTCTCAATTTTATTGAGTTTTTCAAAGGACCAGCTCCTGGTTTCATTGATCTGTTCTATTGGGGTTCTTTTGTTCTTTTGTTTGTTTCTATATTATTTATTTCTTCTCTAATCTTTATCATTTCCTTCCTCTGCTGGACTTGAGCTTCATTTGTTGTTCTTTTTCTAGCTCCTTTGGGTGTAAGGTTAAGTAGTTTATTCAAGATCTTTCTTGCCTTGAGGTAGGCCTTTATTGCTATAAACTTCTGTCTTACAACTGTTTTTGCTGTGTCCCAAAAGTTTTGGACCATTGTGTTTTCATTTTCATTTGTTTCTATGCAGTTTTTTTTTTTATTTCTACTATTATTTCCTCATTGACCCATTCATTGTTTAGTAGCATATTATTCAACCTTCATGTATTTGTGAACTTTCCAGATTGATGACCTCATATGTGATCTATCCTGGAGAATATTTTGTGTGTACTTACAAAGATGTTTACTCTGCTCTTTTAGGATGCAAAGTTCTGAATATATTTGTTAAGTCAATCTGGTCCAGTGTGTCATTCAAAGCCACTGTTTCCTTGTTGATTTTCTGTTTGATTGACCTGTCCATTGATGTTAATGGGGTGTTCAATCCCCTATTACTATATTATTCTCAATTAGTTCCTTTATGTTCTTATTAACTGTTTTATGTATTTGCATGCTGACATGTTGAGTGCATAAATATTTACAGTTGTTAAAACTTCTTGTTTGTACCTTTTATGATTATACAGTGTCCTTCTTTGTCTCTTGTTACAGTCTTTGTTTTAAAATCTATTTTTTATAATATAATTATTGCTATTCTGGCTTTCTTTTGACATCCATTTGCATGATAGATATTTCTCCATTCCTTCACTTTCAATCTACAGGTGTCTTTACTTCTAAAATGAATCTCTTATAGGTAGCACAGAGATGGGATTTCTTGTTTTTGTTTTTGTTTTTTTATCTATTCTGTCACCTTACATCTTTTGATTGAATATTTAGCCCACTAAGTTCAATTTAATTATTGATAGATAAATATTTATTGCCTTTTTAAATTTGTTTTGTGGTTGTTTCTGAAGATTTCCTCTGATCCGTCTTGTCTTTCTCTCTTTCATGCTCTGCTGATTTTCTTTAGTGATATATTTGGATTTCTATTTATTCTTTGCATATTCATTAGTGGTTTTTTATCTATGGTTACCATTAAGTTTATATATAATCTCTTCTGCATATAGCAGTCTATATTAAGTTTATGTTCATTTAAGTTTGAACTCATGCTTTATTCCTCTCCTTCCCAAGTTTTATGTGTATGTTGTCATATTTTGCATCAGTTTTTGTGAGCATTTTGAAGGATTTTTTACAGAAATTTTCAGTTTTCTGTTTCCTACCTCTTTTTTTTTAAGATTTTTATTTATTTATTTGAGAGAGAGAGAATGAGAGACAGAGAGCATGAGAGGGAGGAGGGTCAGAGGGAGAAGCAGACTCCCTGCCGAGCAGGGAGCCCGATGCGGGACTTGATCCTGGGACTCCAGGATCATGACCTGAGCCGAAGGCAGTCGCTTAACCAACTGAGCCACCCAGGCGCCCTGTTTCCTACCTCTTTACTATCACTTTTGGTCTCTCCTTTCCAGTCTGTGTCCCCTTTAATATTTCTTGCAGGGTTGGTTTAGTGGTCATGAACTTCTTTAGTTTTTGTTTGTCTGGGAAACTCATTACCCAAGAGAGTACATCTTAAAAATTCTGGTCACAAGAAAAACATTTTATAACAATGTATAGTGGCAGATAGTTAACTAGACTTAATTTTAAAACATTTTTAATATATAAATATCAGAGTATTATGCTGTACTCTTGAAACTAATATAAAGTTATATGTCAATTGTACCTCAATTATAAAATACATAGAGTGGATAAATGGACAAAAATAATGAATCAGTTATACACTATCTACAAGAGACTCACTTTAGGTTTATGAACACACATAGGCTAAAAGTGAAGGAATAGAAAAACATATTCCAAGTAAATGATAACTAAAAGAGAGAATGAGTGGCTGTGCTTAGACAAAATGGATTTCAAGCAGAAAACTACAGAAACAAAAAAGTCATATAATTATAAAAGGGCCAATTAAATAGGCACAATTAAATACTATCAATTTAATTGTTATAAAAGTATAAAACTATAAATATATATGTATCTAATATCAAAACACTTAAATATATGAAGCAAAGACTGGCAGATCTTAAGAGAAATAGACATCAATACAATAAAAATTGAGATATTTCAAAACCCCACTACCAATAATGGGTACATAAAGATAAAAAATAAGGAAACAGTAGAACTCAACAATAGTATAGACTAAATGGACCTAACATATATATAAAGAATATCTTAGCTGACAACCATAGAATACTCATTCTTCCAAAGTGGAGATGAAATATTTTCTAGGATAGATCACATGGTAGGATACCAAACAAGTCTTAAAAATTTAAGAAGATTGAAATTATTCTAGGTTTCTTTTGCAATCACAATGAAATGCAACTAGACATCAATAAAAGAAATAAAATGGTGAAATTCTCAAGTGAAAATTAAACAACAAATTTATACAACAATTTGGTAAAAGAAATCAAAAGGGGGATTAGATGGCTAAAATCAACAACACAAGAAATAACAAGTGTTGACAATGATGTTAAGAAAAAGGAACACTTATACACTGTTGATGTGAATGTAACTGGTATAGCCACTGTGGAAAACAGTATGGGGATTCCTCAAAAAATTAAAAATAGAAATGCAATAAGATCTAATAATTTCACTACTAGGTATTTACTGAAAGAAAATGAAAACACTAATTCAAAAATATATATGTACCTGTATGTTTTTTGCAGCATTATTTACAATAGCTAAGATATGGATGTAACCTAAGTGACCACTGATAGACAAATAGATAAGGAAGACGGAATTGGAATATTATGAGATTATATATATATAATTATGAACATATATATAATGAGATTATATATATAATTATGAGTGTGTGTGTATATATCTATCTAAATATAGATATAGATATAGATATATAAAATGGAATATTATGCAGCCATAAAAAAGGATGAGACATGCCATTTGCAACAATGTGGATAGACCTAGAGGGTATAATGTTAAGTGAAATGAGTCAGACTGAGAAAGATAAATGCCATATGATTTCGCTCATATGTGAAATATTTTTTTCTCCAAATTTTTATTTGAATTCCAGTGAGTTAACATACAGTGTACTATTAATTTTTGGTGTAGAATTTGGTGATTCATCACTTATATAAAACACCCAGTGCTTATCACTACAAGTGCCCTCCTTGATACCCGTCAGTTTGTTCTCTATAGTTAAGAGTCTGTTTCCTTCCTTGACTCTCTTCTCCCCCACTGTGTTTGTTTTGTTTCTTAAATTCCACATATGAGTGAAATCTTTAAAAAATGAATAAGCAAACAAACGTAAAACAGAATCAGACCTATAAATACAGAGAATAAACTGATGGTTGCCACAGGGAAGGTGGGTGGGGGATGGGTAAAATGGGTGAAAGGGAGTGAGAGATATAGGTTTCTAGTTATAGAATGAATAAGTCATGGAAACAAAAGGCACAGCATATATTGATATTATAATAGCATTTTATGGTGACAGACGTTAGCTACCCTCATGGTAAGCATAGCATAATGTATAAACTTGTCAAATTACTATGCCATACACCTAAAACTAGTGTAATATTGTGTGTCAACTATACTCAAATAAAAAAAGGAAATTAGATAACATCTCAAAGGATGTGAAAATGAAAACATGACATACTAAAATTCATGGGATGAAGGAAAAACTGCACTAAGAGGAATGTTTATAGTGTTAAATTCCTACATTAAAAAAGAGATTTCAAGTAAGAAATCTAACTTATATTGCAAGAAATTATAAAAAGAATAAATTAGACCAAAATTAAAGGAAAACAATAAATATGAGCAGATATAAATGAAATGGAAAATATAAAAAATCGAAAATTGACAAAACTAAGACTTCATTTTTTTAAAAGATAAAATTTTAAGAATCTCTTAGCTAGACTAAGAAAAAAAAAGTTTCAAGTAAATAAATTCAGAAATGAAATAGGAGACATTACATCTGATACCACAGAAATAAAAAAGAACATAAGAGACTGTTATGAATAATTATATATCAACAAATTGAACAATCTACAAGAAATTGATAAATACCTGGAAACATATAACTTAGTAAGACTGAATCAAGAAGAAGTAGAAAACCTGAACAGAAATATAATGAATAAAGATATTGAAGCAGTAATCAAAAATCTTCCAACAAAGAAAAGCACAGGATTAAGATGGCTTCACTGGTAAATTTTACCAAACATATAAAGAAAAAAAATAATGCCAATCTTTTTCAAACACTTCCAAAGAATTGAAGAAGATCAAAATTAATTCTATAAGGCCAGGATCACTCTGATACCAAAGGCAGACAAAGACAACACATGAAAAGTGAACTACAGCCAAATTTTCACAAGGAGCATAGTTGCAAAGACGCCAACAAAATACCAGCAGATCAAATTCAATGGCACATTAAAAGGACCAAACACCATGAACAAGTAGGATTTACCACCAGGATGTAAGAATGTTTCAACATATGAAAATCAATCAGTGTGATACACCACATTAACAGAATGAAAGATAAAAATCCCATAGTTATCTCAATAGAGGTATAAAAAGCCTTTGATTAAATTCAACAAAATTCAGTATAAAAACTGAGCAAATTGGGTGTAAAAGGAACCTATCTCAACACAACAAAGACCATTTATGAAAAATCCAAGACTAATATCATACTTAATAGTGTAAGCTGAAAGTTTTCCCTCTAACATCTGTAACAAAGCAAAGATGCCTATTCCTCCCATTTCTATTCAGCATAGCTTTGGAAGTTCTATTAAGATAAATTAGGTAAGAAAATTAAAGTCATCCAAATTGGAAATGAAGAAGTAAAATTATCTGGGTTTGTTGATCACATGATCCTATAGTAGAAAATCCTAAAATCTCCACCAAAAATAGTTAGAACAACAAATTCAATAGAGTTGCAAGATACAAAATTAACATACAAAACTCAGTTGCATTTTAATACACTAACAATGACTTATCACAAAATGTAAAAAACAGGGGTGCCTGGGTGGCTCAGTTGGTTAAGCATCTGACTTCAGTTCAGGTCATGATCTCGGGGTCCTGGGATCCAGCCTCACATTAGGCTCTGTGCTCAGTGGGGAGCCTGCTTCTCCTTCTCTCTCTCTGTCCCTCTCCCTGCTCATGCTCTCTCTCACTCTCAAATATATAAAATATTTTTAAAAAATTTCATTTACAATAGCATCAAAAATAATAAAACACTTAAGGATAAACAATCTAGCAGGTGAAATACCTGTACATTGAAAACATTAATAAACTAAATTAAAAAGAAGGCACAAATAAATGGAAAGGCATCTCTTGTTTATAGATTAGAAAAGTTAATATTGTTAAAATGTCTGTTTTACTCAAAGTAATCTACAGATTCAAAGCAAGCCTTTTTAAAATTTTAATTATATTTGAAAAAAAAAATTAAATCCTAAAATTTATTTGTAATCCTAAAGGAACCCAAATAACCAAAACAATCTTTAAAAAAAAAAAAATAAAACAAGCTAGAGGTATCAATTCCCTGATTTCAAAATATAGTAGAAAGGCACAGTATTCAAAACAGTATGATACTAACTAAAAAAAACAGACATATAGACCAATGGAACAGAATAAAGGCCAGAAATAAAGCCATGAATATACAGTTAACTAATCAAAAGAGTAAAAAATGCACAATGGGAAAAATATAGTTTGATTAAATAGTGTAGGGAAAACTGGATATCAACATTCAAAATAATGAAATTGGGCCCTTATACAGTATAGAAAATCAACTCAAAATAGGATAAATATTAATCATAATACCTAAAACAATAAGATCCATAAAAGAAAACATAGAAAATAAGCTTCTAGACATTGGACTTGGCCAAAATTTCTTAGATATGACACCAAAAGCACTGGAAATAAAAGCAAAAATCAGCGAGTGGGACTACATCAAACTGAATAGCTTCTGCACAGCAAAAGAAACAATAAAAAAATGTAAAGGTGATCTATGCAATGGAATAAAATATTTACAAACCATTTATCTGGTAAAGTGTTAATATCCAAAATATATAACAAATCCTATAACACAATACAAAATAAGAGTCTAATTTAAAAATGGACATAGGACCTAAATAGTCATTTCACCAAAGAAGACATAGAGATGGGAAATGCAAATCAAAACCACAAGAAAATATCACCTTAAGGGGCGCCTGAGTGGCTCAGTCGGCTAAGCGGCTGCCTTTGGCTCAGGTCATGATCCCAGGGTCCTGGGATCGAGTCCCACACTGGGCTCCCTGCTCAGTGGGGAGCCTGCTTCTCCCTCTGCCTCTGCTGCTCCCCCTGCTTGTGCTCTCTCTCTGACAAATAAATAAATAAAATCTTTAAAAAGAAAAAGAAAATATCACCTTAAACCTGCCAAAATGGCTATTATCAAAAGAACAAAAAGGTAAGTGTTGGTGAGGATGTGGAGAAAACACATACACTGTTAGTGGGAATATAAATTAGTACAGCTCTATGGAAAACAGTATGAAGTTCTTCAAAACTTAGAAATAGAAGTACCATAATATTCACACTTCTGGGTATATAACCAAAAGAATAAAAATAATCACCTTGAATAAATATCTGTACATTCATATTATAGTAGCATTATCACAACAGCCAAGGTATGGAAAACAACTCAATGTTGGGAAGCTTAGGAAGCTGGCAGAGTATGAGGACCCTGAGCTCAGCCCATATCATGTTTACAACTAGATATCATCAACATCCATGTCAATAAACTGGAAAGAGATCTGAAGATTGGAAGAATAAACTCCACAACTAAATATAAAGAAAATGCATCTGAAAGGTTAGGAAGGTCAGAAATGTAGAGGGAGGCTGCCCACAAGAGGGAGGGAGCAGCACACATAGAGAAAGTGAGAAATGAGCCTCCTCACTAGGGAGCTCACACAGGGATGACTAATCCTCATAATGTTTTGCTTTGAAAACCAGAAGGGCTGAATTCCATGAGTTTGTACAATTAGTGGGACTTGGAGCCTGGAATTTTGAAACTGACTCAGAAGTGGGCAAGCCAGAAGAGCAAATGATGGCTGGGGTGCCCTCCTCAGGGAGATAGCAGCCTGCATGGAAAGATAGTATAAAAATGGCAGTTTACACAATGCAGGGGGCAAACAGGAGACAGATCTGTTCATACTGACTTCAGATTGTGTCGGGGGAGTTTTCTGAACAATAGAGCTGGCATGTGCCATTTTTCTCCCCCAACCCTAGGATAAACACAGGGCCATCTGTGGAAGGTGGGGCTGCACAGATAGTTTCTACTTAACCTCCTAGCAGTACGCCACATCTATGAGTTCTCTTGAGGACTTGCCTACTCCAAGCATGCCAACCTCCAGCCTGGGCTCAAGGCAAATTTTGTTAAAGCCCCACAGGCACACCCCATGCAGCCATGCAGTGCACAGCTGCTGCACTGTGCACAGCAACCAAGCACACAGCCAGCCATGTGCCCCCAGCCACCATCACATTCTGTGCCCAACTTTGCACCCCTGGCTGATCTGGCATGCAGCCCCAAGCCACTCCACTGCTTCAGGGGATCTGGTATAGGACTAGTGGCCTAGTGTACATTTTGGTAACACCATCACCCCACTCTCAAGTTCCTGGCAGGCATGTCCCCTCAGAGTTGGCCTGTCTGGGTCCCACTAAAACCACAGAAAGGAAACACAGCCCACGATAAGCAGAGAGTCAGTGCAGATGACTGCTTTAAAAGGAATAGTGGCTCAAACACAACAGTACAATGTAAGCAACACATATAGGATACTCTCATGTGGTGCCAGGTTCTGGTGAACAGGGGACACTGCACTGCAGGACACTCTAGGACTTTCTCTTCATAAAGTCACTACTTTCAAGAACAGAAGACATAGCTGACTTTCTTAATACAAAGAAACAGACAGAGATAGACAAAATGATGTGACAGAGAATTTTATCCCAAAGGAAAGAACAGTACAAGGCCATGTCCAGAGGCCTAGGTGAAACAGATATAATTAACATGCTTGATAGAAAATTTAAAGCAGGGATCATAAAGATACTCACTGGACTTGAAAAAAGAGTGGAAGACATTAGTGAGACCCTTAACACAGATATAAGGAATAATATCACAGAGATAAATTAGGGCTCAATAAACCAAATGAGAAACATGCTTGATGAAATGAACAGCAGGATGGAAGAGGCAGAGGAATGAATTAGTGTCCTAGAAGACAGAGCAATGGAAAGTAATCAAGCTGAACAAAAGAGAGAAAAAAGAATTATGCAACACAAGAAATAGACTTAGGGAACTCATTGACCCCATCAAACATAATAAAATTTGTATTATTGGAGTCCCAGAAGAAGAAGAGATGGAAAAGGGGAAAGAAAATTTATTTGAAGAAACAATAGCTGAAAATTTTCATAATCTGGGGAAGGAAACAGATATCCAGATCCAGGAGACACAGAGAACTCCCAACAAAATCAACAAAACAGACCAACACCAAAACATATTGTAACTAAATTAGCAAAAATATAGTGATAAAGAAAAAAAATTAAAGCAGCAAAAGAAGACAGTAACTTATAAGGGAAAACTCATAAGACTAGCAGGAAATTTTTCAACAAAAACTTTGCAAGCCAGAAGACAGTGGCATAATATATTCAAAATGCTGAATGTGAAAAATCTTCAGCCAAGAATACTCTATCCAGCAAGGCTATCAGTCAGGAGAGACATAAAGGTTTTCCCAGACAAACAAAAAGAAAAGGAGTTCATGACCACAAAACAAACCTTGCAAGAAATATTAAAGGGGACTCTTATAGTGGAATGGAGAGACCAAAAGGGACAGTATAAAGACAGGAAACAAAACAGCAGTAAAAATGAATATTTCTGTAACATAATCAGCCAAAAATTCACGAAATACAAAGATGTAAAATATGACAACATATACCGAAAACATGTGGAGAGTAGAGGAGCAAAAAATGGGTTCAAACTTAAAGGATCATCAACTTAATATAGACTGCTATATGCAGAAGAGGTTATATACAAACCTAATGGGTAACCATATATCAAATACCACTAACAAAATAAATGATCATGAGGGAAAAAAATGAGAGAGGAAAACCAAGAAACAGACTCTTAACTATAGATAGCAAACTGATTGTTACCAGAGGGGAGGTGGATGGGGGGATGGTTTAAATAGATGATGGGGATTAAGGAGGGCACTTGTGATGAGCACCAGATGTTGTATGTAAGTGTTGGATCACTAAATTGTAGACCTGAAACTAATATTACACATTATATTAAGTAGAATTTAAATTAAAAAAATTAAATACATACATAAAAAACACTAATAAATATGCAAAGAATAAAGAGAAAAATTCCAAATATATCACTAAAGAAAATTAGCAAACTATGAAAGAGAGAAAGACAAGAAAGGATCAGAGAAAATATTCAGAAACAACCACAAAACAAATTTTAAGAATGACACTAAATACATATCGATAATTACCTTGAATGTACATAGACCAAATGCTCCAGTCAAAAGACATAAAGAGAGAGAGTGAATTTAAAAAAAAAAGGCAAAACTCATCTCTGCGCTGCCTAAAAGAGACTCATTTTAGGCATAAAGACACCTCCAGATTGACATTGAGGGGATAGAGAATCATCTATCATGCAAAATAGATGTCAAAAGAAAGCGAGCAATACTTATATCAGGCAAAACAGACTTTAAAACGAAGACTATAACAAGAGATAAAAGGGACAATCAAACAAGAAGTTTTAACAATTGTAAATATTTATGCACCCAACATAGAAGTACCCAAATACATAAAACAGTTAATAACAAACATAAAGGAACTAATTGAAAATAATACAATAATAATAGGGGACTTGAACACCTCACTTACACCAATGGACAGATTATCCAAACAGAAAATCAATAAGGAAACAATGGCTTTGAATGACACACTGGACCAGATGAATTTAACAGATATATTCAGACCATTACATCCTAAAAGAGCAGACTACAGTCTTTGCAAGTGCAGACAGAACATTCTCCAGAGTAGATCACATATTATCCACAAAACCAGCCTCTGACCACAATGCTATGAAACTAGAAGTTAACCACATGAAAAAATCTGGAAAAATAACAAATACATGGAGGTTGAATAACATGCCAACTTTACTAAGAAAAGTTATCCTTCAAAAAGGAAGACAAAATAAAGACTTCCCCAAACAAACAAAAGCTAAAGGATTTCTTCACCACTAGGTCTGCCTCACAAAAAGTGATGAAAAGAGTTTTTCAAATTGAAATAAAATGATGCTAATTAGTAATATGAAATCATGTGAAAACATAAAAAACATTGTTAAAAGTAAGTATATAGTCAGATTCAGAATATTCTAGTACTGCAATCCAGTGGTGTGTCACCCATGTAACTCTAGTATAAAAGTCAAAGAACAAAAGCATTAAAAATAGCCTTAGGTACAATAATTAGCTAAGGGATGCACAATATAAAAACTGACATCAAAAACATAAAATGTGAGGGGGAGAAAATATTTGTGTATCATGTATCTGATATGTCATTAATATCTAGAATATATAAAGAACTCCTACAACTCAACAACAAAACAACCCAACTAAAAATGGGCAAATAAACACATCTCCAAAGAAGATATACAAATATCCTGTAAGCATATAAAAGGTGTTCAGCATCACTAGTCAGTAGGGAAATGCAAATCCAGACCACAGTGAAATACCACATTACATACATTAAAATTACTTCTATCAAAAGAAAAATAGAAAATAATGGGTGTTGGCAAGGATGTGGAGAAACTGGAACCATTGTGAATTGCTGATGGGAATGTAAAATGGTGTAGCCACTGTGTCGTTCTTCAAAAAGTTAAAAATTGAGTTACCATATGATCCAGCAATTCCTCTTCTGGGTATGTATCCTGTAATTCTTTAAAAGAATTTAAATCAGGAGTTTGAACAGATATTTATACAATGTTCACAGCAGAATTATTCACAACAGCCAAAAGGTAAAAACAACCTTTTTGAAATACTATGTATAAGGAAATAATGTACTAATATGCATATGGAAACATTATGCTAAGCATATATTAAAGGACAAATATTGTATAATTCCACTTATATGAAAACCTAAAATAGGCAAATTTATAGACACAGAAACTATAATAGTGTTACCCAAGGGTTGGTAGAGAGAGGAATGGGGAATTATTATTTATGAGATGAGATAGATAGTGGTAATGGTTATACAACAATATGAATGTACTTAATGCTACTGAACTGTACACTTTAAAATGATAAATTTCATGTTATGTGTTATTTTATCACAATAAAATTAGGTATAAATATTTTCAAACATCTCTTTGACAGATATTTACAAATAACTTATATTATTCCAGACACTACGCTAGATAGTCATTGATCATGGATGATAAGTGTATGAGTATACAACTACGGTTCCAAATAAGATTCTATAACTAATCAACTCTGAACTTGTATAAATAATTTCTCCTCCATGGGCTTTAGGTTTTTATCTGTAAAATAAAGGAGTTTAATTAAGTAAAATCTTAATTTACATTAGAATCATTTAGGATACTTGTTAAAATGCTCATTACTTGGCTCAACTCAAGAGATTATGTTCATTGATTTGAGAAAAGAGATATTTAAATTGAATTTTAAACAAGTACTACCCAATTATAGTACAGGCAGGCTGTAGGCCACACTTTGAGAAATACTCTACCAGAATACTTCAGAATTCTTTTAGCTCTAAAATCATATGAATCAATTTAATCCACTGTTCACAGTTCTTGAAATTTTCCATTCAACCATTTCTATTCTTTAGAGTGATATCTCTAGTTTGTACCCTGTTACCACCATTAACATTCATATTCATTAGCATGGATTACTCCATCTGATTAAATTAGCTTTCAAGAAGCGCCTGGGTGGCTCAGTCGTTAAGCGGCTGCCTTCAGCTCAGGTCATGATCCGAGGGTCCTGGGATCGAGCCCCGCATCAGGCTCCCTGCTCAGCAGGGAGCCTGCTTCTCCCTCTCGCTCTGCCTGCCTCTCTGCCTACTTGTTCTCTCTCTCTCTCTGTCAAATAAATAAATAAAATCTTTAAAAATAAATAAATAAATAAATAAATTAGCTTTCGAGATTTGGCACTGAGATAATGAGGCAGCTCAGGGGGCATATGACAAGTGCCTTAAAAAAAGCAATGCATATCTGGGAAAACAGAAAACAACAGGAAAGATGGGAAGGCCTAAGTTATAAGAAAAAAAAATGATTTATTAGGTCTTTTCCCCCTCATCTGGTCTGGGTGAGTTAGCTATAAAAAGTTATTGAAAACCCAACACATTTGATGTTTTCCACCAAAATAACTGGAAAACTATGACATAACAACTAAAGACAGAACATACGTTAAGGACAGAACTGAATTTTTAGGGATCTGGAAGTTAGAATATCTTGAAGACAATGCTTCCAGTCTAGTTCTCAGAACAATGAGATCCACTGAAAGATTTCTGTGAAATTTTCAGAGAGGGAAATTGCCTTTGATGAGCTAGGGAGGCCAAGAAAAACTAGCTCTTATTTGGATTTGCAATTATTAATCTTATTTAGCTAAAAACAGAGTTAGCAGTCTTAATAGATTTGACAAGTCTTAAGTTATTCTCAATATATGGGCAGGGCCTTTCTTTTCATCTTCAGACAAAGTCAACTAACTGCAAATTGTTCTTTCTTAGATCACTGGTTGGGTTGTGGTGTGTGGAGGCAAGAGACAGCCAAAAAAAAAAAAAAAAAGGAGGGTAGGAAGGAAGGAAGAAGGGAGGGAGGAAGGAAGGAAGGAAGGAAGGAAGGAAGGAAGGAAGGAAGGAAGGAAGGAAGGAAGGAAGGAAGGAAGGAAGGAAGAAAAAAAAGATTTTTAAGTGGCAAAGGGGTTGAGTGAGATGGTTTTATTTATTATGTATTTTTTTTCTATTTTTCAAGAGGAAGGGAACATACATTTCCATGCCAGGTATCTCACAGAAATTACCTCATCTGCTTCACAATGGCCCTAAGAGAAAGTGATGCGCCAGAAGGGAAGCGTGAAGAGCATGGTTGAGTTTGAATTTGAAAATTGTGGAAATAAGTGATCTAGAAAGTATCCAGAAATGTAATGTGAAGGGGGCAGATTTAGACTTAAACTCACTATTTCTATACATTTGTGAATAGAAGCAGTGAGTTTAACCTTAACCTGAAGGGTTGTTACTATTTTCATTTGATGAATGAGGGTTCTGAAGACAGTGTTAATAGGTGTCAATGATAAGATTCAATCTTTTTCAGTTTTACTCCAAAATCACTGGTCTTTTGTCTTTTCAATATGCGTTTTTTAATTTGTTCTCAAAATTTGTTAGGAAATCTCTTCTAGACACTGAGCCTAGGTTCTTGGGCTCATATAATTTGCAGGAGCTAATAGTCAGCCATGAGTCCCATCACTACTCTACTTGAAACCTGAAAATGAAATTACTTCATTTAAACCTATGGAAGAGTGATTCTCAAATACCAATTAATAATAACATTTTCACAGAAATGGGAAAAATATAAGTAACACATTTTCACAAGGCTAAATGTATTCTATTTAAACAACATTTTTTTTTTTTTTATTCCAAGCTTGGGCTCTTTCTTTAAATAAGGGTAAGAGATTAAAATGTCCTTTTTAGGGGTGCCTGGGTGTCTCAGTTGGTTAAGCATCTGCCTTTGGCTCAGGTCAAGATCACAGGGTCCTGGGATCGAGTCCCACATCAGGCTCCCTGCTCAGCAGCTCCCTGCTAAGCATCGAACCATGCTCTTCACCCTTCCCCTTCTGGTGCATCACTTTCTCTTAGGGTCATCGTGGAGCAGATGAGGTAATTTCTGTGAGATGCCTGGCATAGAAATGTATGTTCCCTTCCTCTTGAAAAATAGAAAAAAATACATAATAAATAAAGCCATCTCACTCAACCCCTTTGCCACTTAAAAATCTTTTCCTTCCTTCCTTCTTTCTTTCTTTCCTTCCTTCCTTCCTTCCTTCCTTCCTTCCTTCCTTCCTTCCTTCCTTCCTTCCTTCCTTCCTCTCTCCCTTCTTCCTTCCTTCCTACCCTCCTTTTTTTTTTTGCTCCCTGCTCAGCAGCTCTCCCTCTCCCTCTGCCCCTCTTCCCTACTCCTTCTCTCACTCTCTCTCTTTCAAAAATGAATAAAATCTTAAAAAAAATAAAATAAAATGTCCTTTTTTAAAAATAAAATAATGGTAATAGTAGATGTATTGGTGATTTGCTTTAATGTATTTGGAAAAAAAAATCTGTCAGTCCCTCCTATTTTTTTTCTATTTGAAATATTTTCTGGACTGTTAAATACAAATCTACTGTGATAACAACCCTTGTTGTGGGGGTGCCTGGGTGGCTCAGTCGTTAAGCGTCTGCCTTCGGCTCAGGTCATGATCCCAGGGTCCTGGGATTGAGCCCTGCATCGGGCTCTCTGTTCAGTGGGGAGCCTGCTTCTCCCTCTCCCACTCTGCCTGCTTGTGTTCCCTCTCTCACTGTCTCTCTCTGTCAAATAAATAAATAAAATCTTTAAATAAATAAATAAATAAATAAATAAATAAATAAATAAAATCTTTTAAAACAAAACAAAACAAAACAAAAAAACCAACCCTTGTTGTGATAACCTATTTAGTACATTCTAGGGATTTGAGAACCCTTAATTAAGAAGGAAATCAGAGGCAAACCAAGTAGCACTTTGCCCTTCTTCTCCCTAAACTGTTAAGAGGTGCTTACTCATTGCAGTATAAGGCACTAATCTTGACATAAAACACTAAGTTCTGAAATGCCGGTCTTGTGAGCACCACACTGGGTAATTTTGCACTGTTTTACAATTTAGAGTAACTTTGTGATTTTTCTTAACCAGTGAGACCTTATAAGACAAATAAAGGAGATAGAGGATAAATGAATATCTTTACCCTCATATATCATGGGATAGAGAAGACCTTCAGTAAAATTTCTGATTATACAGGTGATACAGATAATTTCATAAAACCACAAAACTTTAAGACTTCAAGGGCCCTTAGAAATCATAGTCCAATAACCTGAGTTTACACATTAAGACACTGAGGCCCTAAAGATAGACAGTTGGGTTTTCTAAGGATAAATAGTAAAGCTTTTAGTTGTTATAATAGCAGTTCAGAAAGATTAATGTATTTGCTCAGGACCAAAGTATTTTATCAAAGATAATTCGAGTGTATATGACGGTTTAAAGGCTTTTTAAATTTTAGTTTGCTTCACTGTGAAAGGGAGAGCAGTTAAAAAGAAAAGCCTTGACCTAATTTGTCAGATAAGCCTGTTTCTTACTACAGTAATTTAGATAACTGGGAAAAATCTCCATTTTTGCTTGGACACACTCCTAGAAGAATAAATAGAATGAGATTATCCCTCAATAACCTACTTAAATGGCATCTTTCTTAACCTCATTTAAACTCATGCTTTTCTTTAATAAACAGACAAAACAGTCTCATGTCCTTCTTTAATGTTACTTAAAGATTAAAAATAGATTAAATTATTAACAAATTCATGAATAAAAGCTATGGTGATTTTAGAGTAAAATGTATTTTACCTTGAAAATGAAACATAGAATTATGTCTATAGATAGTTAATTTTTAACATACATTATTTAGATAACAAAATCCAGTATCTAGCTAGTATCTGGCACTAGTTGGTACTCAAAAAATATTTGTTAACAAATGAATGAATAATAAAATAATGACAGAAGAAACCAGATTAAGATGGACTGAGAAGTGGGAGGTAAAGAAGTGGAGACGACATCATTAAGCTAACTCTGTCATTATTTTCTTCATATCCCCAGTGCTTAATACAAAGCATGCTACATGGTACTCAATCAATATTTAACTATTTAATTACAATAAGTATTAAAACAAGTAAATTTCCACAACTTTCTTATCCTAGCTAATGTTGAAGATAGAGCATATTGTAGGTCACCTTAAACATCAAATCTATTGCTTTGTTTCATTTTCATAAAGAAAGAAGAAAAAACAGCTTTGCAAATTATTTATATTAAATATATTTTATTATTAGAAATGCCTTTTCTAAATATTTAAGTTTCTGTAGTGGTTCTAATGATCCTTACTTCTCCTCTAGTTTCCCAAACCACATCTCTTCCCCTACCTCTTTATAGCATACAACCAAAGTTGTCAGTTATATAGAATAGTAGAATGCTATGTAACTGAGTTAAACTTATAAGTTAATGTTAACTTATAACGTTAAAGTTAAGTTGAAGGTAAATAAGTTAAACTTATTTACCTTCATTTTCTATTCATCCATTCAATATATATTGAATGTATATCCATTCAATATATATATATATATAATCAATATATAATTGAGATATATTTGACATACAACATTATGTAAGTTTAAGGTGTACAACATATTTATTTGATACATTTATATTGCAATATGATCACCATTGTAGCATTAGGTAATACCTTTGTTGCATCATACAATTACCATTTCTTCTTGTGGTTAAGAACAATTAAGATTTAGTCTCTCAGCAAGTTCAATGTTTAACATTTTTGTTGTCTATAACCCCTCTATTGTGTATTAGGTCTCCAGGACTAATTTATCTACGAGTTGCAAGTATGTACCCTTAAACATCATCTCTCCCATTCCCCAAACCCCAGTCTCTGGTTCCATATAAAAGACACTATACAGTATTTGTATTTCTCTGTCTGACTTATCTCACTTAGTATTATGTCCTCAAGGTCCATCCATGTTGTCGCAAATGGCAGAATTTCTATTTTTTCACAGTTGAATAGTATTACATTGGGTATACATACCACCTCTTCTTTATCCATTCAACCATTGATGGAGACAGGTGGTTTCCAGATCTCAGCTATTGTAAATAATGGTACAATAAACATGGGAGTGCATATGTCTCTTCAATCACCTGTTTTTATTTCCTTTAGGTATAAATCCAGGAGTGTAATTGCTGGGTCTTATGATAGTTCTGTATCTAATTTTTTGAGGAAGTTCCATACTGTTCTCTATAGTGGCTGAACCAGTTTACAATCCCACCAGATTTGCACAAATGTTCCCTTTTCACTACTTCCTCACCAACTTTTTTTTCTTGTCTTCTTGATGGATGCCATTTACAGGTGTGAGGTGATATCTCATCCTGATTATAATTTGCATTTCCTTGATGATTAGCAGTGTTGAGCACCTTTTCATGTACATGTTAGCCATTTGGATGTCTTCTTTTTAAAAATGTCTATTTAGTTCCTCTGCCCATTTTTTAATCCAATTATTTGGGGTTTTGTTGTTGTTGTTATTGAGTTGTATGGGTTCTTCATAAATTTTGGATATTGGCCCCTTATCTGATACATGACATGGTTTGTCAAAATTTTATCCTACTCTGTAGGGTGTTTTTTTCATTTTGTTGATTGTTTCCTTTGTTTTGCAGGAGTTTTATGTTTAATTTAGTCCCACTTGTTGATATTTTCTTTTCTTGTTTGTGTTCTTTGGTGTCATATCCCAAAAAGCACTGTTAAGACCAATGTCAAGGAGTTTTTTCCGTAAGTTTTATTTTAAGAATTTTACAGTTTAAGGTCTTGTGTTTAGACCTTTGATTCTTTTAGAGTTCATTTTTGTGAGTGGTTTAAGATACAGCCCCATTTTTCTGCATGTAGGTATCCAGTTTTTCCAACACCATTTTTTTGAAAAGACTTCCCCACTGGATGTTCCTGACCCCTAATCTAATATTAGTTGACTGTATATGCAAAGTTTTAATTCTATGATCTTCTCATTCCATTGGTCTATGTGTCTATTTTTTTTTGCATTACCATATGATTTTAATTCCTACAGCTTTTTAATATAGTTTGAAATCTGGAAGTGTGATAACTCAAGCTTTGTCTTTTTTCTCATGGTTGCTTTAGCTATTTAAGGTCTTTTATGGTTCCATACACATTTTAAGATTTTTTTTTCTAGTTCTGTGAAAAATGCCATTGGATTTTGATAGGGATTGCATTGAATCTATAGATGGCTTTGGGTAGTATGAACATTTTGACAATATTAACTCTTCCAATCCATGGAAACAGAATGTCCTTCCATTTGTGTCTTTGATTTGGTTCAGCAAAGTCCTCTACTTTTCATCATACAAATCCATTATTTCCTTGAATAATTTTATTCCTAGGTATTTTATTGTTTTTGATGCTATTGTGAATGGGATATTTTTATTTCTTTTTCAGATGTCTCATTGTTAGTGTATAGAAAAACACCTGACTTTTGTGTATTGATTTTATATCTTGTAACCTTATGGAATCCATTGTTTAGATCCAAATGTGTTTTAGTTGAGTGTATGGGGTTTTCAATATATAAGATCATATCATCAGCAAATAGTGATAATTTTACTTCTTCCTTTCAGACTTGAATGCCTTTTATTTCTTTGCTTTCCTATTGCTCTAGCTAGTATTTCCAGTATTATGTTGAGTAAGAATGGAGAGAGTAGGCACCTTTGTCTTGTTCTTAGTCTTCTAAGATTTTTTAATTTAAAAATTAAAAGATTTTTTTCTTTTTTTTATTCTTATGTTAATCCCCATACATTACATCATTAGTTTTAGATGAAGTGTTCCATGATTCATTGTTTGTGCATAACACCCAGTGCTCCATGCAGAATGTGCCCTCCTCAATACCCACCACCAGGCTAACCCATCCTCCCACCCCCCTCCCCTCTAGAACCCTGTTTGTTTTTCAGAGATTAATTTTTTCCATTAAAATAATATCAACTGTGGGTTTGTCATATATGACCTTTATTATGTTAAGATATGTTCTTTCTATATGTAACTGTTGAGAGTTTTTATCATTAAAATGTATTTTGTCAAATACTTTTTCTGCATTTCTTGAGATGGTCATATGAATTATACCTTTCATTCTATTAATGAGGAGTATCACATTTATTTATTTGAGTATTTTATTTTGGGAGGTAAGCTGTAATATTTTATTGGAAAACAAATTTACAACTCGGAATGGATTTGAGGCAAATTGTGCCATAAGTGGATTTTCTTTAAGTAGCTAAACAAAGTTTAAAAAGCAAGTAATAATAAAAGAAAATGTTTCTGGCATAAGACCGGTAGTACAAAAAAATAGCATACAAGTACCTGGATAATACACCCATTTTACAGTAGTGCAACTTCTAAGTACATATTGTGGACTATCCATAGTCCATGCAGAGTTACAACTCCACATTTCTGTTTTTTAATTATTATTATGTTATGTTAGTCACCATACAGTACATCATTAGTTTTTGATGTAGTGTTCCATGATTCATTGTTTGCTTATAACACCCAGTGCTCCATGCAGTACATGCCCTCCTTAATACCCATCACTGGGTTAACCCATCCCCCCTACCCTCCTCCCCTCTAAAACCCTCAGTTTGTTTCTGAGAGTCCATAGTCTCTCATGGTTCATCTCCTCCACTGATTTCCCACCCTCCATTTTTCCCTTCCTTCTCCTAATGTCCTCCATGCTATTCCCTATGTTCCACAAATAAGTGAAACCATACCATAATTGGCTTTCTCTGCTTGACTTATTTCACTTAGCATAATCTCCTCCAGTCCCATCCATGTTGATGTAAAAGTTGGGTATTCATCCTTTCTGATGGCTGAGTAATATCCCATTGTATATATGGACCACATCTTCTTTATCCATTCATCTGTTGAAGGGCATCTCAGCTCTTTGCAAAGTTTTGGCTATTGTGGAGACTGCTGCTATGAACATTGGGGTGTATATGGCCTTTCTTTTCATTACATCTGTGTCTTTGGGGTAAATACCCAGTAGTGCAATTGCTGGGTCATAGGGTAGCTCTACTTTTAGTATTTTGAGGAACCTCCACACTGTTTCCAAAGTCGCTGTACCAACTTGCATTCCCACCAACAGTGTAAGAGGGTTCCCCTTTCTCCACAACGTCTCTAAAATTTGCTGTTTCTTGCCTTGTCAATTTTTGCCATTCTAACTGGTGTAAGGTGATATCTCAATGTGGTTTTGATTTGAATTTCCCTGATGGCTGGTGATGTTGAATATTTTTTCATGTGTCTGTTATCCATTTGTATGTCTTCTTGGAAGAAGTGTCTGTTCATGTCTTCTGCCCATTTTTTTGACTTATTTCTTTTTTGAGTGTTGAGTTTGAGAACTTCTTCATAGATCTTGGATATCAGCCCTCTGTCTGTAGTGTCATTTGTAAATATCTTCTCCCATTTCATGGGTTGCCTCTTAGTTTTGTTGACTGTTTCTTTGGCTGTGCAGAAGCTTTTTATCTTGATGAAGTCCCAAAAGTTCATTTTTGCTTTTATTTCCCTTGCCTTTGGAGACATGTCTTGAAAGAAGTTGCTGTGGCTGATGTCAAAGAGGTTACTGCCTATGTTCTCCTCTAGGATTTTGATGGATTCCTGTTTCACATTGAGGTATTCCATCCATTTTGAGTTTATCTTTCTGTATGGTATAAGAGAATGGTCGAGTTTCATTCTTCTGTATATAGCTGTCCAATTTTCCCAGCACCATTTATTGAAGAGACTGTCTTTTTTTCCATTGCATATTTTTTCCTGCTTTGTCGATTATTTGACCATAGCATTGAGGGTCCATCAGGCAACGTGATGCCCCCAGCTTTGTTTTTCTTTTTCAACATTTCCTTGGCAATTTGGGATCTTTTCTGATTCCATACAAATTTTAGGATTGTTTGTTCCAACAACTTGAAAAATGCCTTTGGTATTTTGATCAGGATGGTGTTGAAGGTAAAGATTGCTCTGGGTAGCATAGACATTTTAACAATGTTTATTCTTCCGATCCATGAACATGGAATGTTTTTCCATGTTTTTTGTGTCTTCTTCAATTTCTTTCATGAGTGTTCTGTAGTTCCTTGAGTATAGATCCTTTACCTCTTTGGTTAGGTTTATTCCGAGATATCATGGTTTTTGGTGCTACTGTAAATGGAATCGTTTCTCTAATTTCTCTTTCTACAGTTGCATTGTTAGTGTATAAGAAAACAACTGATTTCTGTGCATTGATTTTGTATCCTGCCACATTAATGAATTGCTGTTTGAGTTCTAGTAATTTGGGGGTGGAGTCTTTTGGGTTGTTCACATAAAGTGTCACGTCATCTGTGAAGAGAGTTTGATTTCTTTTTTGCTAATTTGAATACCTTTTATTTCTTTTCACTGTTTTATTGCTGTTGCTAGGGCTTCCAGTTCTATGTTGAACAAAGTGGTGAGAGTGGGCATCCTTGTCCTGTTCCTGATCTTAGGGAAAGGCTTTCAGCTTTTCCCCATTGAGGATGATATTCGCTGTGGGTTTTTCATAGATGGATTTTATGAAATTGAGGAATGTTCCCGCTATTCCTATACTCTGAAGAGATTTAATCAGGAAAGGATGCTGTATTTTGTCAAATGCATTTTCTGCAACAATTGAGAGGACCATATAGTTCTTCCCTCTCCTCTTATAAATGTGTTCTATCACATTGATTGATTTGCAAATGTTGAACCACCCTTATAGCCCAAGGATAAATCCCACTTGGTCGTGGTGGATGCTTTAATATACTGTTTGATCCTATTAGCTAGGATTTTGTTGAGAATTTTGGAATCCATATTCATCAGGGATATTAGTCTGAAATTCTCCTTTTTGATGGGGTCTTTGCCTGGTTTGGGGATCAAGGTAATGCTGGCCTCATAAAATGAGTCTGGAAGCTTTCCTTCTGTTTCTATTTCTTGAAACAGCTTCAGGAGAATAGGTATTATTTCTTCTTTGAATGTTTGGTAAAATTCCCCAGGGAATCCATCAGGCCCTAGACTCTTGTTTTTGGGGAGGTTTTTGATCACTGCCTCAATCTCGTTACTGGTTATTGGTCTATTCAGGTTGTCAACTTCTTCCCATTTCATTCTTGGTAGTTTATAGGTTTCCAGGAGGGCATCCATTACTTCCAGGTTGCTTCATTTATTGGAATAGAGTCGTTGATAATAATTTCTAATAATTGTTTCTATTTCCTTGGTGTTAGTCGTGATCTCTCCCCTTTCATTCATAATTTTATTAATTTGGGTCCTTTCTCTTTTTTTTGGATAAGTTTGGCCAGTGGTATTAATTCTTTCAAAGAACCAGTTTCCAGTTTCATTGATCTGCTCTACTGTATTTCTGGTTTCTAATTCATTGATCCCTGCTCTAATCTTAATTATTTCTCTTCTAATGATGCCTAAATAATGCTTAGGCATCATCTGTTGTTTTTCTCCAGTTATTTAAGGTGTAAAGTTAGTTGGTGAGTTCAGAATTTTTCTATTTTTTTGAGTGAGGCTTGGATGGCTATGTATTTCCCCTTAGGACCTCCTTTGCAGTATCCCATAGGTTTTGGACCAATGTGTTTTCATTCTCATTGGTTTCCATGAATGTTTAAGTTCTTCTTTGATTTCCTGGTTGACCCAAATGTTCTTTTTTGTTTTTATTATGTTATGTTAATCACCATACATTACATCATTAGTTTTTGATGTAGTGTTCCATGATTCATTGTTTGCATATAACACCCAGTGCTCCATTCAGTACATGCCCTCT
The DNA here is from genome assembly GCF_011800145.1 of Mirounga leonina. Classification (NCBI taxonomy): domain Eukaryota; kingdom Metazoa; phylum Chordata; class Mammalia; order Carnivora; family Phocidae; genus Mirounga; species Mirounga leonina. Next base: position 9,095,438 of record NW_023270513.1, on the reverse strand, counting down.
TTAATACCCATCACCAGGCTAACCCATCCCCCCACCCCCTTCCCCTATAGAACCTTCAATTTGTTTCTCAGAATCCATAGTCCCTCATGATTCTTCTCCCCCTTCAATCTCTCCCCTTCGTTTTTCTCTTCCTGCTAACGTCTTTTTTTTTTTTTAACATATAATGTATTACTTGTTTGAGAGGTATAGGTCTGTGATTCACAGTCTTACACAATTCACAGTGCTCACCATAGCACATACCCTCCCCAATGTCTATCACCCAGTCACCCCATCCCTCCCACCCCCCACCACTCCAGTAACCCTCAGTCTGTTTCCTGAGATTAAGAATTCCTCATATCAGTGACCCAAACGTTCTTAAGCAGAGTGTTCTTTAGCTTCCAAGTGTTTGAATTTCTTCCAAGTTTTTTCTTGTGATTGAGTTCCAGTTTTAAAGCATTATGGTCTGAGAATATGCAGGGAATAATCTCAATCTTTTGGTATCAGTTGAGACCTGATTTGTGACCCAGTATGTGGTCTGTTCTGGAGAAAGTTCCATGTGCATATGCGAAGAATGAGTATTCTGTTGTTTTAGGGTGGAATGTTCTATATTTATCTATGAGGTCCATCTGGTCCAGTTTGTCACTCAAAGCTTTTGTTTCTTTGTTGATTTCCTCTTAGATGATCTGTCTATTGCTTAGAGTAGAGTGTTGAGGTCTCCTACAATTAACACATTATTATCAATATGTCTCTTTATTTTAGTTAACATTTGGCTTATGTAGTTGGCTGCTTCCATATTGGGGGCATAGATATTTACAATTGTTAGATCTTCTTGTTGGATAGACCCTTTAAGAATGATATAATGTCCTTCTGTGTCTCTAACTACAGTCTTTAGCTTAAAATCTAATTTGCCTGATATGAGAATTGTTACCCCAGCTTTCTTTTGAGGTCCACTGGCATGAAAGATTATTCCCCATCCCTTCACTTTAAGTTTGGATATATCTTTATGTTCAAACTGAATCTCTTATAGACAGCATATGGATGGGTCCTGTCTTTTTATCCAATCTGCAACCCTGTGCTATTTTATGAGACCATTTAGGCTGTTCATGTTGAGAGTGACTATTGAAAGTTATGATTTTATTGTCATCATGTTGCCTGTGAAGTCCTGGTTTCTATTGATTATCTCTGTAAATTTCTGTTCTATATCACTCTTGGGGTCTTTCTCCTTTTATGGAACCCCTCTTAATATATCTTGCAGGGCCAGCTTAGTAGTCACATATTCCTTCAGTTTCTGCCAGTCCTGGAAGCTCTGTATCTCTCCATCCATTCTAAATGACAGCCTTGCCAGATAAACTGTTCTTGGCTGCATTTTCTTCTTATTTAGTACCCTAAATATGTCTTGCCAGCCCATTCTGGTTTGCCAGGTCTCTGTGGATAGGTCTGACATTATTCTGATGTTCCTCCCTCTGTACATAAGGAATCTCTTCCCCCTAACTGCCCTTAAGATGGTTTCCTTGGTTCTGAGATTTGCAAGTTTTACTATTACATGCTGGGCTGTTGGTCTATTCTCCTTAATCTTGGGAGGCGTCCTCTCTGCCTCTAAGACATGAATGCTTGTTTCATTCCCCAGATTAGGAAGTTCTCATCTACAATTTGATCAAATACATTTTCTAGTCCTCTCTCTCTCTCCACCCCCTTAGGGATCCCAATAATTCTGACATTGTAATATTTCATGGCGTCACTTATTTCTCTAATTCTGTTTTCATGGATTTTAAACTGTTTGTTCTAGGCCTCCTCCTGTTCCTTCTTTTCTATCAGCTTGTCTTCTAGATCACTAATTCATTCTTCTGCCTCATTTAACCTAGTTGTTAGAGTATCTAGATTAGATTGGATCTCATTGATAGCATTTTTAAGTTCTGCCAGATCAGCTCCCATTTCTGCCCTTAGAGGCTCTATGTTGCCTTTAATCATTTTCTCCATTCTAGCTATTGTCTTCATAACTGTTACCCTGAAGTCTATTTCTGACATCTTGCTTATACCTATATCCATTTGTTCTGTGGCTGAAGTCACAGTCTCCAAGTCTTTCCTATTTTGGGGGTTCCTCCTCTTAGTCTTCTGTTGAGGGGTGGTTGAGGGAATGTACAGAGTCCAAATTATTGACCACAACCCAAGCAAGATGCACCTGTTTTATAGGGACCTTAGGGTTGTTGGCCTCTTGTTCTTCCTGCCTGCTTCTGGGGGAGGGGCCTGCCACATTATTACTCAGGCAACCCTGTTTGGGCAGAGTTGCCCTGCCCCCTGTGGAGGGACGATGGGCTCAGTGAAAACTGGTTTGGGGGGGCTATTGTTCTCTGGTGGCTTTCCTTGGTGGCTTTCCGCATCTCTTCTGAGAGTCAGAGCAGAAGTGACTCTTTCCAAACCTCTGCCTCAGAACAGAGAGATTGCAGTCTGTTCTTCATTGAGCTCTCCAGGCCACACTGTCTCCATTTCTGTCTGTGCTGCTAAAACCACAGCATCCTGGGTTGTGTGCCCCACAGCAGCACTCCCAGCCCTTGCCTCTGGGTCCAGGCATGTCTCTGCCCTTTGTCCTAAAACCATCAGCCACCCCCAGTTCACATGGCGCCCCCGCAGCTCCAGGTTTCAGTCCAGGGTGCTGCCCTAAAGTCCTTTCCCCACCACTACCAGTCTGCGAGTGTGTTCCCGGTCCCCAGCATGGGATGCTTTTGCACTGCTCCTATGTTATTTCACCTTCCTGGCTCAAGCACTTATGGCAGCTCCTTCTCCCTTCCATTTATCTTCTGATATCTGCCCGTGGAATCATGGCTCCTTGCTTCATACCTCGAGACCAGCCACTGGAGATACTGTTTGTACAGCTCCAGATATATTTTCTTACATCTCAGGCTGATTTTGTGGATGTTCAGAGTGGTCTTGTAGATACCCAGCTCAATTCAGGGGACTGGTTGAAATAGGATCTCCTACTCCTCTGCCATCTTTGTCCCCACAACTCCACATTTCAACAACATGATTGACAGTTCCTAAAGGAAATTATTTTTAAAAAGGCATAACCCAGATGTTCCCTCATTTGACCAGCTCCATCTAAGTTTAGATGTGTAGAAGAGTTTAGATATATCCAGAGTTTTCTAAAATAAGGTTTCAGGACAATGACAGTAGATTAAGGAAGAAAACATGGAGGAATGAAGTCCTAATTATTATACATGCATATTTTTTGACAGTAGGGGGAAACCTTTTATAAATAAGTTACAAACAAAGAAAAGGCAAATAAATAATTTTGTACAAGAAATTTAACACATTCTGTACATTGTCTTCACACTTTGCTGTCATTATTTGTACAAACTTCATATTTTACTTGACCATCACCATCAATATCTGCTTCCCTGATCATTTCATCAACTTCATTTGTTAACTTCTCTCCCAGGTTTGTCATCATATGGCAAAGCTCAGTTGTACTAATATAGCCATTGTTATCCTTATCAAACACACTGAATGCTTCTCTAATTTCTTCTTCACTGTGTCTTTCATTTTTCTTGCCATCATGTCAGAAATTCCAGGGAGTCAATTGTGCCATTACCATCAGCACCTACTTCATTAACCATGTCCTATAACTCTGCTTCTGTAGAATTCTGCCTAAGAGATTTCATTACAGTTCCCAGTTCCTTTGTTGTTATAGTTCCATCACAATCTTTGTCAAATAGTGAAAAAGTTTCTTTGAATTCTGCAATCTGTTCTTCAGTCAGTTGGTTGGCCATGCTATAAGTGCTACAGGTCTCTGAGAAATGACTACAGAATCTCTCAGTTCGATTGCCCCAAATGGATTCATATTTGATATTTGAGTATTTTAAATCATCCTTGCATCCCAGGGATAAATCTCACTTGGTCATGGTATATAATCCTTTTGATTAGTTCTTAAATTGAATTTGCTAATATGTTGAGAATTTTTGCATCTTTGTTTATCATGGCTATTAGTCTATAGTTTTTTTTTTCATATGGTAATTCTATTTTTAATTTTTGAGGAACCTCCATACTGTTTTTCATAATGACTGCACCAGTTTGCATTCCCACAACAGTGCATGAGGATTCCTTTTTCTCCACATCCTTGTTAACACTTGTTTATTGCTTTTGATTTTAGCCATTCTGACAGGTGTAAGATGATATCTTATTGTGGTTTCAATTTGTATTTCCTTGATAATTAGTGATGTTGGATATCTTTACAGGTGACTATTGGTCATCCGTTTGTCTTTGGGGAAATGTCTGTGTCTTCTGCCCATTTTTTAACTGGATTATTTGTTTTTTGGGTGTTTAGTTTTATCTGTTCTTTATATATTTTGGATACTAATGCCTTACTGGATATATCATTTGCAAATATCTTCTCCCATACATAGGTTGTCTTTTTGTTTTGTTGGTTGTTTCCTTAGCTTTTTATTTTGATGTAGTTCTTTTTTTCTTCTTGTACTGTCCTTATCAGACTTTCATATCAGGGGAATGCTGGCTCCATAGAATGAGTTTTGCATTCTCCTCTTAAATTTTTGGAAGAGTTTGAGAAGGATTAGCATTAATTCTTCCCTAAGTTATTGGTAAAATTCATCTGTAAGCCATCTGGTCCTGGGGGTGTCTGTGTTTGGAAGTTGTTGTTTTTTTTTTTTTTTTTTTTTTTTTATGATTGAAGTATAGTTGACATACAATGTTATATTAGTTTTAGGTGTCCAACATACTGATCTGACAATTCTATATATTTACACAATGTTTACCATGATTAAGTGTAGTTACCATCTGTCACCATACAATGTTATTACAATATTATTGATTATACTCCCTATGCTATACTTCTGATCCTGATAGCTTATTTATTTTATAATGGAAAATTTGTACCTCTTAATCCTCTACACCTATTTCATCCATCCCCCACCTCCCTCCCCTCTGGCAATCACCAGTTTGTTCTCTGTATTTATGAGTTTGTTTCTGTTTTGTTTGTTTCTTCATTTGTTTTGTTTTTAAGATTCCACATATAAATGAAATCATGATATCTGTCTTCCTTTACCTTATTTTGCTTAGTGTAATATTCTCTGGATTGTTACAAAATGACAAGATCTCATTTTTTTATGGCTGAGTAGTGTTCTACTGTGTGTGTGTGTGTGTGTGTGTGTGTGTATACCACACTTCTTTATCCATTGTAGGATTGCTGACAACATTGACTCCATATTTGGCCCTTCATCTTGTTTATGCCCATGTGATGACCTCCCTCAGGGTTGTGTGTTTGAGGCACCTTGGAAGTTAAGGTACACTGTGACTGGAATGTGAGAAGACTTGTTCTGATCTTCCCTATAGTGATGCACAGAAAGCAACCCTTCAGATAACTAGTAGACATGACTGTTGCATAAGGTGCCACTTTAGATTATCCTTTGATCTCACCAGAATACCCCTTGCTGTATAAAAGCTGTGGATTAAAGTCTGGACTTGGGCAGAAAGTAGCTGCTTTAGTGTCTGAATTATCTGTCTGCTCCATTCACCCATTAGTAAGTTATCCTGAACAAATTCTGTAAACAGTATGGAGTGACTTACATTGTTTTTTTGGTCTCAAAATGGCTTCTTGGTCTGGAGGATATTTTACTGTCCCTCCTTCACCTTCTAACATCCATTCATCTTCAGTGGACACTTAGGTTGTGTCCATATCTTGTTTATTGAAAGTAATGTTGCAGTAAATATCAAGGTGCCTATATTTTTTTTTTCAAATTAGTCTTTTTGTTTTCTTTGAGTAAATTTACTGGGTAAATACCCAGTAGTGGAATTACTAGGTCATTTGGTCTTTCTATTTTTAATTTTTTGAGGAACATCTGTATAGTTTTCCACAGTGTTTACACCATTTTACATTCCCACCAGCAGTGCACTGGATACTGATTCAATTCCTTACTCATTATTGGTCTGTTCATACTTGCTATTTTGTCCTGGTTCAGTCTTGGTAGGTTGAATGAGTCTAGGAAATTATCCATTTCTTCTAGGTTATGTAATCTGTTGGGTATAATTGTTCATAGTAGTCTCTTATAATCTTATGCATTTCTGTAGTGTCACTTATTATTTCTCCTTTTTCGTCTCTAATTTTATTTATTTGAGTCATCTCTCTTTTTTCTCAGTATTGCTAAAGTATTGTCAATTTTGTTTATCTTTTTGAAAATCTCACTATTATTTTCATTGATCCTTTTTTTTTTCTCATCTCTATTTCATTTACTTCTACTCTAATCTTTATTTTTTTCTTTCCCTTAAATTTGGGTTTAATTTGCTTTTTTCCCCCTAACTCCTTTAAACATAAAGTTAGATTATTTGTCTTCTTGCTTATTTCCTAATATATACACTTACCACTATTAATTTCCCTTTCAGAACTGCTTTTGTGCCATCCTATAGGTTTTGGTAAGTTATGTTTCTGTTTTCATTTGTTTCTAAGTATTTCTTGATTTTCATTTTTATTTCTTTTTTGATCTGTTGGTTGTTGAGGAGTGTGTTGTTTAGTGTCCACATATTTGCAGATTTTCCAGCATTCCTCATTTTGATTTCTAGTTTTGAACCATTGTAGTAAAAAAAAAAAAAAAAGTACTTGGTATGATTTCAATCTTTTATACATTTGCTAAGATTTGTTCTGTCTTATCATATGATCTATCCCTGACAGTGTTCTTTGTGCACTTGAAAATGTGTATTCTGCTTTTTTTAGGTGGAATATTCTATACATGTCTGTTAGGTCAATTTGGTATAATGTATGTTTCAAGTCCATTATTTCCTTGTTGATTTTCTGTCTATATTATTTTATCCATTATTGAAAGTGAAATGTTGAAGTATCCTACTGTTATTGTATTATTGTTTATTTCTCATTTTGGATCTGTTAGCATTTGCTTAATATATTTAGGTACTTCAATGTTGGGTGTGTATATATTTATGATGGCCATATTTTTTTGATGCATTGATCTTTTTATCATTATATAATGATCTTCCTTATCTCTTGTTACTTCTTTGGCTTAAAGTCTATTTTGTCTGATATAGCTACCCTTACTTTCTTTTGGTTTCCACTTTTATAGCATATCTATTTCCATCCCTTCACTTTGAGTTTATATGTGCCCTTAAATCTGAAGTTGGCCCTTTTTAGGCAGCATATAGTTGATTTTTTTAAATCTACCCAGCCATTGTGTACCTTTTGATTGGTAAATTCAATCCCTTTATATTTAGGATAATTATTGGTATATAGAACTTACTAGTGCCATCTTACTTTTGGTTGTTTTGTATTTCCATTGTTTCTTTTTCCTTTTATCTCTGTGTATTTTTGTAAATTGGTTAATTTCCATAGTGCTGTTTCCCCTTTCTTTGTCTTTGTGGATGTACTCTAGGTTTCTGCTTTGTGGTTGCTTATTACATTATTTAAAATGTCCAATAGATAAAACAATACATTTTGGCTGATAGAAACTTATCTTTGAATGTCTATAAAGTCTCCACTCTTTTATTCTTTTCTTTTATTGTTGATATTACAATTTACTTCTTTTATGTTATGTATTTGTTAACAATTTATTGTAGTTATAGTTACTTTAATTATTTTTTCTTTAACTTTTATACTGTAGCTGTGGTTTTAGCACACCATCTTAATATAGTTACAGTTTTCTAAGTCTATTTTTCACCTTTACCAGTGTGTCATGTACTTTCATATGTTTTCTTGTCACTGATTAGTGTCTTCATTGATGGAAGCTGAATAATGAGTACGTGGGGGTTCATTATACTAATTGCTCCTCTTTTGAATATATTTGAACTTTTCCATAGTTACACACAAACTTATATGCATCTAAGTAAAAACGTTAACCTCATGTAGTGACATAGAGCAGTACTGTGATTTCACACCATTTTTAACCCAGTATTACATATTTTACTTTTTTAAAAATTTTTTTCAAAGATTTTATTTTTATTTAGTTGACAGAGCATGAGAGAGCACAAGTAGAGGGAGTGGCAGAGGGAGAGGGAGAAGCAGGCTCCCCACTGAGCAGGATCTCAGGACTCTGGGATCATGACCTGAACTTTATGCAAGCATGGTGGGAGTCTTATGGTAAGGCTACTTCTTTCATGCTTTCATTCTTTGAGCCCAGTACTTGGACCATTAGTGTTTTAAGCTGGTTTTGTTTATTTATTTTTTTCTCAATATTAGATTAGCATTTTTAAAAGTATGACTGATACTCGTCATTGTACAAGTTGTGGATATTCAATATTGCATAGAAAAGACTGAAAAAAATCTTCCTGTTATGCCCGGAATCAAACTTTGAAGAGCAAAAGCTCAGGTTTGCCTCTGAACTTTGCTTCTGAAGCCCTTGCAAAAAGAAAACACTGGGGTCAGGGTGATAAGTCTAATGACAGTTCCCCCCTTCCAAAGAACATTTGCTCTATTATTCTTTGAAGAGATTCAAGAAGGCAAAGGTAAGGCATCAAATAGGAGTTATGCTTATAGAAGAATTAGCAGATGTGTAGTAAGGAGTTAGGTAAATAAAACTTAGTCAAAAAAAAATAGAAGAAATGTGGTCTTGACAAAATCAAGTAAGTGAGGAAGTTCTATTGAGGTAAATGAAGTTTAAGAAAGTTACAGTACACTGCCTTGTTTCCCAAACACACATCACATCCTCTATAATTGAGGAATAAGTAAGTTAAAAGAGCCACATTTACTTGAGAGTTTACCTCTCACTCCTTCCCCCCAAATATGTAGTGAAGGCAGTGAAGTTACTTCTGGTCTGACTCTAGGAAGGCACAGAAAATGTGTATACGTGATTTGAGGGCATTGGAAGCATGGGCCAGATCCCATATTTATATTCCATTATTTTCTTCATGTTTACCAAAAATTTGGAGATTTCTCTTTAGAAAAGCTTTTACCACTTCCTTTTTTTAAAAAAGATTTTATTTATTTATTTGACAGAGAGAGAGAGAGAGACAGTGAGAGAGGGAACACAAGCAGGGAAGTGGGAGAGGGAGAAGAAGGCTTCCCACTGAGCAGGGAGCCCGATGCAGGGCTGGATCCCAGGACCCTGGGATCATGACCTGAGCTGAAGGCAGACGCTTAATCACTGAACCACCCAGGTGCCCCACTTTTACTACTTCCTAGGAAATTATTTCTGCAGTAGCCAAAATGTGTAATTCCTTTTTTTTCCTTTTTCCTTTATTTTATTTTTTTTTATTTTTTAAGGTTTATTTTTTTTAAATTCTAGTTAGTGTAATATTGGTTTCAAGAGTGGAACTTAGTGATTCATCACTTATATAACACCCCAGGTTCATCACAAGTTCCCTCCTTAGTACCCATCACTCATTTAGCCATCCCCTGCTCATCTCCCCTCCAGCAATCCTCAGTTTGTTCAAACTGTGTAATTCTTAACAACTTGGTTATTACAGAAGATATCCAGGCCTCACCAAAGCACTAAGGATATAGACAAGATAAAGAGGGAGTTGCTAAAGTGGAAAAAAAGAGAACTGAGATGAGAAAAGTGCCAGAGACAATTGTACTATCTTTGCATTTTTTGTTTGTTTTTAGATCTGTTTTTGGAAGAGTAGAGGGGCACAGTGGAAAATTGTGGGTTTTTTTCCCTGGCAAACTACAAAACAAATCAGGCTATCAGGTCTTAACAACCCTTAAGACTAAAGAGAAAACATTCCCTCTGTCACTTAATCTTTTCTGCCCATAAACTATATTCTAGAAAATACAGGATATTGTCATTCAAATAAACTTGGTCAACAAGTGAGTGTGAGGAATAATCTTAGTAGGGTCTAGATAGGAAAGAGTTTATCTGTGGGAGAAGTGGATGGCAGGGGGTGGAGTAAGATGGGGGAAGTTCTTCATCTTTCTATTTGAGAATAGAATGCACCTCTCCAGGGAGAGAAAGGGAGAGTGAAGCCTCATGGGACTTATATATGTGTGTGTGAATACTGAAAAAAATACTCAAGTGTATCATTTTCTGAAAAAGTCATTAAATATACCTTGATTTCAGGAAGCAGAAAATATGTAATTACAGAGACCATCTTTATTATTAAAATACAAATTATAAGTTACTGATGAAAGTAAATTCCAAGTGTAACATTTTCACAGTGTCTTGGAAGCAAAAACAGAAAGATGATATAAAAATGAAGTTGCACAAAAATTCCACTTATGTACTCTTTCAGATCAAGGTAGCTTGATCTGTTGTTCCTAGGGCAGATGGTTCCTTTTGTATGGAATTAAGCGTTAATAGAATTAGCTGCTTACCTGAATGACACTGAAAACATAAAAACCATTTGAATATAATAATAATAATAATAACAATAACAATAATGGCAATAATAATAACATGGAAATCACCCCATATTCAAAATCTCTGTTTTTGGAATAATTATGTGTATGTTTTGGAATCAGAACTCCAAAAAAAACTTTATATAGGAAATGTGAGTTTATTTATCTTGAATTGTATATTACTATAGTTGAAGGTGCTTATTTTTTGCACCTTGGTTTCATTGAACCCAGAGAGTGATAAATGGGAGATTCAAAAAGAAGATTTTCCAAGGAAAAGAGAAGCTCAGAGAGGAGACTGCTGTCCAGATGGCAGCTACAGTAGCACATCCCTCCTACTCCTAAAAGCAATGCTTTTCTCCTGGAAATAAAGTCCAGAGTTGGAAGGGGAAAAATCAAAAAGAAAAAGGAAACAAGCAGAGATGTGAGAAGCTGACATATTGTGATTAGATAGATAGATGATTGATGTATATATAGTGGATATATTTCTTAGAATTATGGTAAGCAAAGTAGGTGATCACTTACTATATGTAATTTGAAAGATACTGCTGTAAAATCCACTTTCTTAAAAAAATCTTCCCCTCCAGTTTTCTTCAGTGTCTTTCATCCTTCCATTAAAAGTAAGGTATTAACACTTTGAATTATGGTTTATTCCTAAAACTTGAATTCAGATAACCCTGGGCATGTCACTAGCACCTTAGTATGAATAAATTGATCAGATTACTGACTAAAAGAACAAGCGAATACGACAGAAGGAAAAACATATTGATGGGGAAGAGAGGTAAATGAAGTAAATTACAATACTTAATACAAACTTAGATGGGCAGACCTGGGGAGAAGTGAAGCTACACAGCATAACAATACAGAACACTTGTCCTTCCTCCAGTGATGTAAATGATCTGCAAGGGCTTCTGGACCACCTAATAAATGGGCTCTAACCCCCTCAAACATTCCTCTGAGAAAGTCATTAATGTCCTGGAAATATTTCCTCTCCTTTTTAGAAAAAAATAGATATGTTTAAAGTAACATTAATATGCTAATAAAATTAAATCAAAATGACCCTAAAAGTGTAATCCATGCTGTCATTAAAACAAAATGACCCTAAAAAGTGTAATCCATGCTAATCTAAAAAATAGTAAACAAATATAGTATAGACAAATATAAGTACCCACAAAATTATTACTTGTGATCCCATTACAATGCTAAATTATATTCAAACACAAATCACTTTAAAGCAAACAGACCAGACATAGTTACAGTTATTCTTTTTAAAACACAATTTAACACTCATTTAGAACTCATATAACACATCAAAATATGTAACTTACAATGAATAATAAGGAGATAAACACTATTGCTAGCAGCACAAAGTCCGTTTTCTAATAGGGTGTTATTTTAATAACAAAGTACAAACAAAATCAATACTTGTCTAGAGAAAACACTAGAAAATTTTCCATTCCTCTCAGATATTAGAATTAATTTTGATTTATCAGTTCCCCCCCAATCATTTAGTATCATAACTGTGTCCCTAAAACAACTCCTTTCTTATAAAAATATGATGGAGCCCTTGGTTGATTTCCACATTCCTTCCAGATGAAAAGTAGCATGTGTCTTTATTATATAGCACACAGATTTTTAAGTAGACCATCATTTTAAATTAGAGCTTTTTGCTAAAACATGTTTCAAAGTACCATAATATTTTAGACCTCTGATTTAATTATGACTCATATCTTGGGTCTGCTACCTGCATACTAGTACCAAACAGGTAACAGGCAAATAACTGTAAGGGGAGTCCAATGCTGCCAAAATTAATCTTTTGCAGTTTTTTTTTTTTTTTTCAAAAAAGGTGAAAGAATCTCCTTCCTTAGCTGCTGGGAGGTAGGCTGTGCAGGATTCACAATGGTATGACTGAGGCAAAGCTGGACCAGAAAAAATTCTGAAGACTCTAGGGTCCACATGCCTGGCTGCCTTCAGTTCATGAAGGTGGCTTGATAGTCACCTCTTAAATTAAGAAATACAATGTGGTGAAGCTTTTAAGAGGTGTACCCATCCATTTATTTTTTTGTTCTGGCCTAAGCTTAGTAATTAATTAGTGCACTACTTCTTTCATAGGCTCAAAAAGTGCAGTAACCTGTCAGAGATATTCAGTGTTACTTTAGAAGCATGGTGGTAACTCCCTCTATTAGGTAAGTCCATACATTTCAATAGGTATTCTTTAGAAATAGTTTAAGAGAACCGGAACTGTGATTGTCACTTATCTGCTGTCTTCTGGACCTATAGAGGCAATTTAGGTCACATTGTATGCACTTTGGAGAGCTATCTGACCTAGGTGGATTCAATATGACATCTTATATAATCATAGAGCTTACTGTATGTGAATTTGTTTCTTGTTCTTACTTTAAACATACCAGAGGGGCGCCTGGGTGGCTCAGTTGGTTAAGCGACTGCCTTCAGCTCAGGTCATGATCCTGGAGTCCCGGGATCGAGTCCCACATCAGGCTCCCTGCTCAGCAGGGAGTCTGCTTCTCCCTCTGATCCTCCCCCATCTCATGCTCTCTCTCTCTGTCTCATTCTCTCTCTCAAATAAATAAAATCTTTAAAAAAAATAAAATAAAATAAACATACCAGAGGCCTGAGTTCAGATTTTCATTTTACGAATAAGTGTGACAGATGATGTTTCATATTGACACTTAAATAAAGAAAATAGTTATTTGAGTCTTCAAACCCTAAAGTATAATCACACATGGGAGATGAAAATGGTCCCATGTTTATCCCACTTTGTTTTCACAGAATATCATATTGTCCATCCTAGTTAAAATACACTCAAAATATGGTATTTGAATATAAACTGTGATTACTAGTATAGATAGACAACTACATTGCCTCTAAATACAGAGACTCAGTGTCCATTGCAGCAAAACTAAGTGCTTATGATGAGCCCAAGCTAATAGTCTCTGTGTCTTAGGTTCACATAAAACTGATGACTCTAATTGAGTGCATATATATAGAATGTCACTGAAGTTTTACAGTTTAAATCCTGACTTAATAAGAAATTATTACATGGACATGTCAACAACAGTGATGGTGGAATACAATGCTTTAAACAGGTTCTGTTATAAAGATGTGAATTCCTCATATAGGTAAGATAGAGCATAAATGAAAAGCTGTAAGTGCTTCCTGTAATTACTTTCCAGTGGCTTGCATTTTCAGACCACATTCAGGTTTTGTTTTAAATTAGCATAATTCAGTTGTCAGAGTAGAAGTGGTATGGTTGCTTACAAATGATTTTGCATGGAGTTGGATGCTATCTTGTCTTGAAAGTCGTCTTCTGAACTCATTAGTGGTGAAGTAGTATATGACTGGGTCAAGACAGGAATTCAGACTAGCAAGACAGAGGGCAACAGAATGAAATATTAGAATCACCCTTCTGGCTAGGCAGCTCTGAATTTTGTTGGACTTGACCAGGAAATCTAAGGGAAAACTGAAGTGATAAGGTGCAAAGCAAATTAGGAATACTCCTGCACAGGTTAGAATCATCTTCAAGGCTTTCTTTTTCTCCCCAAGATCCTGGGCCACAGGGTATTTATCATGCAGTGATAAAACTGTCTTCCAGGTACAATATAGGACAATCAGAAGAGGAGTGACAAACCCAATCAACTCGCCAATGGTCATCATGGCAACAGAGTGGGCCAGATTGACATTCCTGGTAGGAAGATCCACAAAGCATTTGGTTCTGTTGCCTGAAGTGTCGTCACTGGTTCTGAGGAGAGGGAAGAGCAGACAGGCAAGGCAGATGATCAACCAGCCAGCAATGCTGATGTATAGGTCATATTTCTGTTTGCAGTCATGGAAGCGAAAGGGGTACATGAGAAACCAAAATCGTCGCACACTTATGCAGACCAAGAAGTAGATGCTTGCGTACATGTTGACATACTTCAGGTAGAAACAGAACATGCAGAGGCCAGGCCCAAATGGCCAGTCATAATTCAAGTAGTAAAAGATCCTCAGTGGCAGGGAGAGAACTTGTAGTAAGTCAGCAATGGCTAAGTTTATCATGAATATCACAGCCCGTTTGGTTTCTTTCATATAGCCATAAAATACCCATAAGGCTAATATGTTTCCTATGAGACCTGGTACAAGAATTACAGTATATGTCACTGCATAGATAAAATATCGAAAATCTGTCTTATATCCATCTGGCCCAGCACATGTATCATTAGCAGGCATGTTTCCTTCCAGAGCAACTGTCTTCACCAAATGGTGGTTCAAAACATAAATTCACAATTAACTGCCACTCTTTCTAAAAGACCTAATATCAGTAGATTGGAGAGAGTGAGTATAAAATAAACTCCTTTTTACTGCATTGGTCTGAGCCTCTACATATAATTTTGGGTCTTTTCAAAGAACTATTGGCATATTCACCTTGGATTTTTTTATAGTAATTACACTGAAGTCTAGTGTACAAGCACAGATAACAAGCTGTTATAATTTTTCCCTTTTGTTTACTGTTATAAGGCCTTCTGGGACATCATGACAGTTGATTCTTTCCCATTTGAATCATGAATGTGCCACATAGCAGCTTTTCAAATTTCCATATGATGATAGCCATCTCTTCACAGGTATTTGACAGGCTGTTTTTTCTTATGATTGTCTCACATAGAAGAAAGGTTTGCTTTAGTACTCAGTGAGTCCGCAGTTCTTCAGAGGTGATTAACTTGGATAGATCAGCTTTCTGAGACTTTTTCATTTATGTGTTGAAAGCTAAAAAGTGGGAAACAAAGGCAGAGCTGCAAGTGAAAAAACAAATAATTCAATTATTGTCTGGCACTTCTTGCAAAAAACCAAAAAGCCTATGTGTACAAAAATCTGTTCATTTGAAGGAAAATTCTGATGTAAGTGAAGGTGACAAGCCAATTTCTATAAGTTACTTTAGAATCACAGGAAAGTATAGCTAGAAGTAACCTGAAAGGTAATATAGTCTGTGACTATGAACCAACTTTATTTGAGAGCTTGTTAGAAATGCCAAGACTCTCAGGCCCCACTTAGGACCTGCTGAATCACTCTGTAGTTTAACAAGAGCCACAGGTGATTTTTATGCATATTAACATTTGAGAGGTTCTGATTTAGACCACTGATTCACAAACCACATTTCGGACTCATCTGATGGAGTTAAAAAAAAAAAATTCAGCTTTCTGTAAGTTTCCTGGTGTCTCCTCCAGAGATCCTGATTCAGTATATAAGGCCTCAAATTCATATTTTTAAAAATTTCCCACATGATTCAGATATAGTTGACTGAGCATTTCTCCTTGAACCATCATTTTAGGGGCCACTGACTTGGTCAAAATCCTTCTCAGATGTCTGAAAATAAGTGGGTAACCAACCTCTCTTTAAATACTTCATTTACATGGGTCATTTAGTCACCTTTCAATTATCCAAGATAACAGACCCGAGTACCAGTAGAGAGAATCAAAATTCCAAGATAGTTGACTCAGCTGGATCCATGACCTTTGGTCTGAGGTAAACAAATTTTAGCTTAGGGACTTGGATAGTTTCCTTAAGGCTGCTGAAATTTGGGAGGATTTAATTGACTTTAAAGTTATGTGGGAAGACGATGGACTCTGAAAAACAAACTGAGGGTTTTAGAGGGGAGGGGGGTGGGGGGATGGGTTAGCCTTGTGATGGGTATTAAAGAAGGCACGTTCTGCATGGAGCACTGGGTGTTATGCACAAACAATGAATCATGGAACACTACATCAAAAACTAATGATGTAATGTATGGTGATTAACATAACAATAAAAAAATTAAAAAAAGATGTGGGAAGAACAAAAATGAAATAGGAATTATGAAACATTCTGCTTTATATTATCAAATCTATGGGCTTTAAAGTGTGCTTGATTCAGCCCCTGAAGGAATTGTTTTGTTATTACTTTGCCTCAATTGCTTGGTAAGAAAAATAGCATGTTTTGTTCAAAGATATGGTGTTCATTTTAACAAAAAGGCCTGATGAATGATATGAACTGATTGAAGAGGTTAAATACTTGAGATTTCTTAGGTAAGGACAAAGTAGAGAGATGGCATTATAAAATACAAGGAAGCATAGCTGTAAAGAATAACATCAATATTGAAAGTGATTAAAATTAGAGATTGTTTAGTTCTCAAACTGAAATACATCTTTATAATATTTGCACAGGTAGTGATTTTGGATAAGTGACAGGCAAAATCGGGTGGCAGACCAAACAATCAAAAGCCCTGGGTTTTCAATCTCCTTTTAACTATACAGAAGTCACTGTCTTCTATTGTCACTGAATAGACATTAGAGGTTTATACAAATATACATCCAGTCAACCTCTAGTGTACATCCATCTTCCCTATCATGGGCAATGACTCTTAAATCTATATTTCATTTGAGTTGTAGCTCTCTTTCCAACTATATATAAGAACTCTTCTCTTGAATGTTTCATTATCACCTCTAAATTCAACACATGAACATGAAGTTATCTTTAATATCTTTAATATTTATTCAAAATATGTCTTATCTTGGGTGGCTCAGTCGTTATGTGTCTGCCTTCAACTTAGGTCATGATCCCAGGGTATTGGAATTGAGCCCCATGTCGGGCTCTCTGCTCAACAAGGAGTCTGCTTCTCCCTCTCCCACTCCCCCTGCTTGTGTTCCCTCTCTAGCTGTCTCTCTCTCTCTCTGTCAAATAAATAAATAAAATCTTTAAAAAAGGTCTTATCTTGTTAGATTATGTCATGTCTTTGATAAAAACATCCTAATAACTTTTCCTCTCATTTAGAGGAAGATCAAAGTTCTTCACAATGACCTACATCTTTGGGGTGCCTGAATGGCGCAGTCAGTTAAGCTTCCAACTCTTGGTTTCAGCTCAGGTCTGATCTCAGGGTTGTGAGATCAAGCCCCGTGTTGGGCTCCCATTCTTGCTGTTAGGGGAATGGACCAGGTACACTCCTGCCTTGAAGCCTTTGAATTGGCAGTTCCCTGTGCCTGAAATGCTTTAGCCCAGTTATTCACTTGTTTCATTCACTCACCTCCTTCAGATCTTTACCTCAATGTTACCTTTCATGAGGCTTCTCCTAATCTTTCTATTTAAAACTGTACCTCTCCTCCAACATTCCCCATCTCCTTCAGTATTTTATTTTATCCATTTTCAATCATAATTAACATACTTTATGTTTATGTTTTTTACTTATTTATTTTGTTTTATATATTTACTTATTTTATTTTTATATATTTTCCCTACTGGACTGTAAAGTCCAAGGACAGGAATTCTTGTATGTTTTGTCCATTTGCTGTATACTAGAACCAAAGACTGTGCAAGACACAAAGTAAGTGCTCAGTATTTGTTGAATTAAATAGTTCCAGTAAATAAAAAATATTTGACTATAAAGATCAACATTCTCAAACAAAAATTATCATCTCTCAAAACCTCAAACCTGATTCTGCTCTAGACTTCCTTATTGCTATTAAGTTCATCAATATTTTCCCAGGTTGTCTCCAAGTCTTGGAGACACTGACTCTTTGCTAATTGTCCTCCACTTCCAAACAAGTTTCTAAGGGGGAGACAGCATACTATGAGGGAAATAATGTATATTTAGAAGTTAGAATGACCTGGGTTTAAATTCTTGCTCTTTCATTTAATAGCTCTGTGACCCTGGGTATATCACTAAACCTCTCTGAGCCCTCATTTTTTCATTGGTAAAATGAGAAAAATCATACTAAGTAACTACAGAATCAGTGTGAGAATTAATTGAGCTGCTGTATGTAATCTATTTAGCATAGTGTCTGGTACATAATAAACATGAGTTATTATAACCGATACTATTTTCTGCAACAGCATATTTCTCACAACAATCCCATTTTTGAAATTTGCATTGTTTTTACTCTAGTTCAGGCCTTTATTACTGAATTTGTCTCCCCATCCCATATCTTGTCCTACTCTATTGTGTATAATGCCACCAGATTCTTTTTTTTCTGAGATGAACTTTTTAAAGAGAATTAATGGCTCCCTATTACCTATCAAATCACAAAGTGCATAGTCTTGTAATCAACGGCTTCCTTAAATACAGTGCCTTCTACCTTTAGTTTTGTCTCCCATTACTTCCCTGCCTTGATCACTACTCCAGCCAAACTGAGCTCCTTACTGTTCAAACTGACATTTTTGTTTTTTTCACAAACATCTGCATATTATGCTACTCATCCTGGAATATTGTCTTTTTGCATATCAGTCCTACCTATTTAAAGGCTTTTCTCAAATATCCTTGTCTTCATGGAAACTTTTGTGATTAATTCGGCACTGTTATGCTAACCCCCTTTTCAAATCCTCATTTATATCTCTCTTAAAGTATTTAACTTTCTCTGCTTTTTAGTTAGTAATTTGTATCTGTGTCTTATTTATGCCTCTGTTCCCCTGCCTATTCCACCCTACCACAATAAGCCCAGAAATTCCTTGAAGTCAGGGGTTGGGGCTTAAACACCTTTATATCCCCTGGAGCACCTAGAGCCATGTTTGGAATGTGATGGTTCATCCAAATATTTATTCAACACCTACCATTTGCCATACACCACTCTTGGTGGAAAAAGGCACATAATCTTTGTCTTCTTGGACCTTATTTTCTAGTGAGGCAGAATGGTAATTGCCACACAATGTTAAAAAAAAAAGTGTGTTTGTAGAACTACAGTGTACTCCATAAACATAAATAAAGGGAAACAACTAAAATATTAAGAACATATTTGCTTAAGTGAAGTGAAATCAAAGTAACCCTTCCAAAGTCTATAATTTTCCTGTTGGTTATTCTGTCATTGGCCACATTTAAGTGCATTTTCATATGTATATCCTAGTCTGTGACCTTGAAATGCTCCTGAATAGAGTATCTCCCTTACAATTCCTCTGGCTTCTTCTGGGAGAGCTGACTATATTTTCCCTTTGTTTAAAAAACATTATTTTCTAGTAGGAAAAGTTGCTTGGGATGACTGAAAGGCTTTCCAACATGGAAAAAAAAAACCTACTTAGCTGTTCTATAATGAATATAAATTTCCCATTATCTAAGAGTAATGGAGACAAAAAAAATGAAGGAGGCATTTTTTTTCAGAGTATGCCACTATTTTATGAGATTTTCCTTTCTCAGGAAAGAATCCATATTATAACAGGCACTGAAACAGACTCCAGTTTGAATGAGATATTTATTTGAAGAAACATGCCAGACTCCTTGATCAAAGTATTTTTTGCTTTCAGGAGACTATTCTTCCTTAATTTTACTTACTTCCTTTTGGGAAAAAAAAAAGAGGAAAAAAATGAAACTAATGGACTAAATCTGGCCTGATTCCCGGCAATCTACAGGTCAGAAACTATTTTATATGGAGTTCTCATGAGAAGTTATTATTTTCATTTATGAATATTTATGTTTATCTAAACCTGAAGCTTTACTAAATTTCACTCATGATATGGTTCAAGAGTATTTTCCAAAAATATTATGTCTTTGGTTGCTCATCCAGGAAAAATGTGATTCAAATGAATACCAGGGATAACTTTTTGTGTTACTTTACTGAGACTTCCTCTGAACAAGTTACTACTATCTATGAAGATGCTAGACTTTTACCCATCAACATGTGTTTCTATATTTTAATAAAAGAGAGTGAATCATTAAAAAATATTGAACCATCAAATGACCTATTTTTAATGGAGGTATTTAAGACATATTAGTGGCAAGTAGAGACTTCATTTTGGGATGTGGAATTCTGTCCAGCAACCATAGGTCATAGGCAACCACTTACCCAAAAGCCAACTTTATTTTAGAGTTCTAGTTAGGTACATACTTAGTAAGCCAAGAAAAGGCAAGACCTACTGCTTCAAGTGACTGCAAATGATGTGGGACTGAATAAGCTGTGTGTATGTATGTGAGAGGCAATAATACTACTATGACACATAAGTAATCACAAATATTGGATTGAAGAGAGCAAAAATTTCTTCCTGATTCTGATCAGCACACATAGCAAATATCAGGGATTATTTTTCACTTTTGAAGATCTTCAAAGTCAAATAGCTTATAATCTTTCCAGAAAACCTGTCTGGCCACTGCAACTAGGTAAAGACCTGACTACAGCACAGTAAGAAAATACTTTAGAAAGTTTTGCCTGGCTAATTCTCCTAGGGAATTCACCAGTTCTGCCCTACTGAAAGTTCAATCAGAATTTTTATTTTAAAGTATGGTGTTCTGCTTGGATACCACATTCAGTTAGGCTCCCAACTTCTCTTATATTTGATACCTCCTATGATTCCCTCATCAGCCAATGTCATAAAGGGGGGGGGGATAACTTTGTGTGGACAGACAATGCAGTTATTGTGAGCATTGCCATTTTGCCAGGAAGTTCTTTCATTTAGCTGGGTCTAAATGTCTTTGCTGAGATCTGAAGCCCATTTCCTCTTCAACGGATAGCACACCTTGTTACTCTGAGTAGTACTCTCTTAATTACCAGGAGACAGCAAGGAGTACATTACTCAATCTCACATTACCAGTAAGTAATGTCCAGTCACATTGCCTTTCCTCAGATATCCTAGTTTGTAATCATTTCATATCCTGGAGACAAAAACACACCAATTGGTATTGGCAACCTCAGATGCTATTAAAATTTGTACTGATCATTAACAAGGCTTTAGCCACTCTTCACTTCCTTGCTCCTACCATCCATTAAAAAATGTTTGTTCTTATACAGCTCCTATCTCTTAGTGTCTTATTCTTATACACATGATTTAAAGCTGTCTATTTTTATTCTTTCACATTTTCTTAAGCCCTATTTCTTAAAATGTGGTCTCTGCACTAACTGGAGTACGTATTAAAAGTGAATATTTCCAGATGGAACAAATTTTAACTTCCAAAGGATAGAGCCAAGGTAGCTACATTTTAACAAGCTTTCAAGAGAAATAAATCTGAGAGCCTTCAAATCTGAGAGTATTCCTTGAGCTATAAAGGGCAACATCAATATCAATTTAATCATTTTCTTAAGCTCCATACCAAAACTAGGTCCTTGCAGGCATTCTTTGTGCTTTCCTATCTCCATTCCCTGGGTTCTTGATTTTCCCTCTGGTTAAAGACTATATCCCCCTCTTTACCTATTGAAATCCTGCCCATCTTCTGAGGCCACTCTTTAAAAAAATGCTACCTTCTTCATGAAAGCTTTCATTATCCTCTGCCTGATTATGATCATACCCACTTATGAACTTCCATAGCACTTTGCATTATAAATATGCTTTCTTTTCTTATTCATTCCACAAAATAGTGAGCTCATTACCAGCAAAGACCATGTTTTATTGATGTATATAAACCTCCACCGCTAAAGTACCCAGCTATTTTGCATGTAGTCAGAACTCAATTATATTCAACTAAGTTTATTGAACATCTAGACCAGAGCTTAGTACCATGGGAGGATCCCTTTATGTCTCATATATGCTATGTTATTTTGTAAACAATTTGAATACAGCTCCATATCGCTATTGTTTAACTTGTGGTTCATAGTGGGTCTCAAGTGCTAACTATCTAGCTATCAGTGTCTCCTGTTTTTATAACTCTGGGTGTATCTATCCTAACTTTAGTTTTAAAATATAGGTCACCATTTTACAAAGTTCCATTTTAAACATTATATATCAAATATTTTTACTTTGTAGATGTGATGAGAAAATCACAAGTTATGGTGCAGTGGGAAAATTGTATGTATTTCCTGTTCTCAGTGCTGACATGGCTGTGGGGACTTTCTTCCACTCTTCTGAATGTTCATCTGGTGTTTCAGACCAGACATCAGAATTTGGACAAAGTGGGGATTTTTTAAAGGAAAGTTAAAAGCTTCCAAGTTTATATAAAATAAAGTAAGAACTGATATAACCAGGTCCTTCTGGCTGTTTTCACTTTTTTGCAGTCCTTTTCTTGCAATTTTCTCTTTGCGAGTGTGCCCTATCCACTGCTTCATAGGATTAATAGGCTGCAAAAGTGAAGGAGTAAAGCAACTTTATGAGGTCTGGTAAAAAGAGCAAGAGTAGAGTGGAAAATTAAACCAGTCTCCAGGGCTTCACTCCAGTGTTGGCTTTGATTTTGAGTGTAGGTGGCTACCTAATGTGGTGTGATTTCAAAGGCTGCCAAAAAAGCCTTCCTGTAAGAAAAAAGAAAGTACAAACCCTTTCCAATTTGTTGGCTGGGGCCCAAACTCCTTAAGAATAAGACCTTTTCCTTATAGAGACAACTTAGGTTTGGAATGCCAGACTTCCACCTTTAAAGATGGAGTCCAGGAACTTAAAACTGGCATCTTTTCCTGGGGAATATCAGTACCCCACACAAACTCAGACTTTCTGTATCATGTGTAATAGATCCTGGAGTTTTTGCATTCTATGCTTTTCAGCTCAGTTAGTGTATCAGTTTTTTGTTCTTGGTGCTTAGTATTTTCCCCCCATAGTTGTGTTTTACCCATATCTTGAGGCCATTTTCTCTGCAGTATATTCAGTATCTATAGCATTCTTTTATTTCTTTTTAAAAAATTTTACTTATTTATTTGAGAGAAAGAGAGAGAGAGCACACACAAGCCGTGGGAGGGGCAGAGGGAGGGGTGGAAGCAGACAGGAACCCGACATGGGGCACAAACCCAGAACCCTAGAATCATGACCCGAGCTGAAGGCAGATGCTTAACTGACTGAGCCACCCAGGTGCCTCTATATTATTTTGTTTTGAAGTACAAAAAGGGGGTGCCTGGGTGGCTCAGTTGGTTAAGCGACTGCCTTTGGTTCGGGTCATGATCTTAGGGTCCTGGGATTGAGCCCCATGTTGGGCTCCCTGCTCAACAGGGAATCCCTCTGCCCCTTCCCCACTGCTTGTGCTCTATCTATCTCAAATAAATAAATAAAACCTTTAAAAAAAGAACAAAAGCATATTATGGAAGCCTCTCAGCAGATGCCTGAGGTCTTTAGAAAGTGCATAAGAAATACTGATAAAAAATGATTCAATTTTTAAGATTTTATTGTTTTTAATATTTTTTTAGAATTTTTTTTGTTAATTTCAGACAGAGAGATACAAAGCAAGAGAGAGAGCAGGAGCAGTGGGGAGAGGCAGAGGAAGAGGGAGAAGCCAACTCTCTGCTGAGCAGGGAGCCCGATGCAGGGCTTGATCCCCAGGACCTGGAGATCATGACCTGAGCGGAAGGCAGACGCTTAACCATCTGAGCCACCCAGGCACCCCTTAATTTTTAAGATTTTAAATACTAAAATGCAAATGGTAAATAAAAGAGATTGTTTAGCTCTCAGTAATTACCCTAAAATGTACCCATGCATCTCTTAATAATTACTCTAAAAAAAACTGCCTATGGAACATTTGACATCCCAATAAAAAGGCAATTAATCTAAAATATGGGGATCTCATATTTGGATTTTAATGACAGATCCTAGATCACTTCCTTAGATCAGACTTAGAGGGAGGCAAGGGAGAGGGGTACAAAACAATGAACACTGCTATCCCAGATGATTAAATTATAAGACTCCTCTAGTGTCAGTTTTGTCTTTGCTGGACTTGTCTTATTTTTTGGCTCTTTCTCTCTCTCTTTCCCCTTCTAGAACTTTTATAATGCAAATGTTATTCCCTTGACATTGTCACAAATGTCCCTTATCTTCTTTTTTCCTGCTCTGAGTGAGTCTCAGTGAGTCTCTTCTGGTACTCCAACTAAACAGGATTCTTTTCTATACTTCTCAATTTTCTACCAATTTTTTCTATACTTAGAAAGTGGACCTTATAAATTAGGAAAACTCTAAAGAAGTTTACTTTGTTACTCACTTTAAAAATAAGCCTCCACTGCTCACCCCCACAGTGCAGCTGCATGTCACAGCCTGGCTGGGTCTTAGCTTGCCCCACTCACCCCAGTGCTACAGTGCAAGTACATGTTACATATGGGTTGGGTGCCAGCCCCACCCATGTCTGCACCACAGATACAGCCCAACCACAGATGGGCACACACAACCGACCCAAGGGCCACCTCTTGAG
Organism: Mirounga leonina; assembly: GCF_011800145.1. Lineage (NCBI taxonomy): Eukaryota > Metazoa > Chordata > Mammalia > Carnivora > Phocidae > Mirounga > Mirounga leonina. Next base: position 9,071,151 of record NW_023270513.1, on the reverse strand, counting down.
CACCTAGCTCTGGTGGTCAGAGGAGATTGTGCTTCTGGGCTCCATGTGACTTGTCCTACACAAGACCATTCCTTCAAGATTGGGAAAAGTAGTTGATTTGTGTAATATGTAGAGCCAAACACAGAGAGTCAGGGAAAATAAGAAGACAGAGAAATATGTTCCAAATGCAAAAAACAAGACCAAATATCAGGAAAAAAGATATTAATGTAATGGAGACAAACAATTTACTTGATAAAGACTTTCAAAGTAATGGCTATAAAGATGCTTACTAAACATGGGAAAATAATGAAAGAACACAGTGAAATTCTTATAAAAAAATAGGATATGTAAGAAAGTTCCAAACAGAAGCTATAGAGCTAAAGAATACATTAACTAAACTGAAAAAATACACTAGAGAGCTTCAACAGAATAGTGGGTGAAGCTGAAGATCAAATCCATGAGCTGGAAGGCAAAGCAACAGAACTCACTCAGACAGAGCAGGAAAAAAGAAGAACAAAGAAGAAAAAAACAACTTCTTACATACAAGGGAAATCTGAAAGAATATCAGAATTTTTTTTTCTCCAGAAACTTTATAATCCAGAAAAGAATGGCACAACATATTCAAAGTGCCAAAAGGAAAAAGTTCCAACCAAAAATATCTACCTGACAAGGTTAACATTCCAAATTGAAGGAGAGATCAAGAACTTTCTAGATAAGCAAAACCTAAAGTAGTTTATCACCACTAAACTGGCCTTAGAAGCAATGTTAAAGGTAGTTCTCTAAACTGAAAGAAAATGGTACTAAATTACAAATAAGAATACATACAAAACTAAAAATCTCACTGGAAAAGGTAATTATATGGTAAAGGTAGGATGTCAATCACTTATAAAACAAGTATGAAAGTTAAAATTTAAAAAAATAGTAAAATTAACTGAAAGTACAATAACTATTTAAATAATGCATAAAATAAAAATATGTACGGGGAGCCTGGGTGGCTTAGTTGGTTGAGCATCCAATTCTTGATTTCGGCTCAAGGCATGGTCTCAGGGTTGTGGGATTGAGCCCCATATTGGGCTCTGCACTCAGCCTAGAGTCTGCTTGACCCTCTTCCTCTGCTCATCCCCCTGCTTGCTCTCTCTCTCTAAAATCAATAAATAAAATCTTAAAAAAAAAAAAGATGTTAAATGTTACATCACAAACAACAACAACAAAAAAAAACATGAGAGAAAAGATAAAAAAATTTAGTTTTGGAATGTGTTCAAATTTAAGTTGCTATGACCTCAAACCAGACTATCATATACATAGGAAGTTATATGTGAACCCTACAGTAACCACAAAGCAAAAGTCTGTAGTAAATATACAAAATAAAATGAGAGAGAATTCTAAATATAACACCAAAGAAAGCCATTAACCATAAGGAAAGAGAAAAAGAAGAGAGGAATACAGAGGAACTACAGAAACATCCAGAAAATAATTAATGAAATGTCAATAAGTACATACCTATCAGTAATTACTTTAAATGTAAATGGTCAAACTCTGTAATCAAAAGACTTTGATGGGGCACCTTAACGGACTGGGTGGCTCAGTCTGTTAAGCATCTGCCTTTGGCTCAGGTCATGATCCCAGGGTCCTGGGATTGAGTCCCACATTGGGCTCCTTGCTCAGCAGGGAGCCTGCTGCTCCCCTTGCTTGTGCTCTCTCTCTCTGACAAATACATAAATAAAATCTTTTAAAAAAAGACTCTGAGTGGTTGAATGGAATAAAAAGCAAGCAAACAAACAAACAAAAAACAAGACCCATCTATATGCTGCCCATGAGACCCACGCTTTAAAAGTAAGGACAACACAGATTGAAAGTGAAGGAATGGATAAAGATATTCCATGTAAATCAAATAAAAAGAAAGCTGGTGTAGCTATAGTCAGCAGACAAAATAGACTTCAAAGAAAGACTGTGATAATAGACAAAGATGGGCACATAACAATAAAGGGGTCAATTCAACAAGAGGACCTAACATTTATAAATATATATATGCACACAACATAGAAACACCAAAATATATAAAACAAATACTAATGGACCTAAAAGGGAAAATTTACAGCAATGCAATAATAATAGAAAATTTTAACTGCCCACTTACATTAATGGACAGATCATCCAAAGAGAGAATTAATAAGGAAACATCATCCTTAAATTACACATTGGAACAGATGGTCTTAATATATATATATAGAAAATTCCATCCAAGAGCAAAATACACATTCTTTTCAAGTGCACATAGAATATTCTCCATTATAGATAATATGTCAAGCCAGTAAAAAAAGTCTTAATAAATTCAGGAAGACTGAAATTGTATCACACACATTCTCTGACCACAATGGTATGAAACTAGAAATAAATTACAAGAAAAAAAAATTGGAAAAACCACAAAAATGTGGAAATTAAACAACATGCTTCTGAACAACCAATGGATCATTGAAACGATCAATGAAGAAAGTTTAAAAATACCTCGAGAGAAATAAAAACAGAAATATGACATACCAAAATCCATGCAATGCAGCAAAAGTGTTGCTAGAGGGAAGATCATAATAATTCAGCCCTATCTCAAGAAGCTAGAAATATCTCAAATAAACAATCTAACTCTATACCTAAATAAGCTAGAAAAGTAGTAAACAAAACTCAAATCAGTAGAAGAAAGGAAATAATAAGATCAAAGTGGAAATAAATGAAATAGAGACTAAAAATAAAACAGAAAAGATTAATGAAATTAAGAGCTGCTTCTTTTCAAAGATAAACAAAATTGATAAACCCTTAGCTCTACTCACCAAGATAAAAAGATAGAGGGCTCAAATAAATAAAATCAGAAATGAAAGAAGTTACAACAGATACCACAGAAGCACAAAGTATCATAAGAGACTTCTACTAATATACACCAAAAATTTGGACAACCTGAAAGAAATAGATAAATTCCTAGAAATATACAATTTTTCAAGACTGAATCATAAGGAATTAGAAATTCGGAATAGACAGATTACTAGTTAGGAGATTGAATCAATAATCAAAAACCTCCCAACACATAAAAGTCTGGGACCAGATGGCTTTACTGGTTAACTCAAACAAACACTGAAAGAATATTTAACACCTATCCTTAAAATCTTCCAAAAAATTGCAGAGAAAACATTTCCAAAGTTGTTTTACAAAGCCAGCATTTACCCTAAAGCCAAAATTTGACAAAGACAGCCCAAGGAAACTAAATTACATGTCAATGTCCCTGGTGAATATACTTGCAAAAATACTTAACAAAATATTAGCAAATCAAATCCAACAATACCTTAAAAGGATGATGCACCATGATCAAGTGGGATTTATTCCAAGGATGCAAGAATGGTTCAACATCTGCAAATCAATGTGATACATTACATTAACAAAATGAAGAATAAAATTATAAGATTAAATGATCATATATGATCACAGGTGCAGAAAAAATAATTTGATAGAATTCAATATTCATTTATGATAAAACAAAGAGAGTATGGAGGTAAGGTATTTAAATATAATTCAGGCCATATATGATAAACCCGCAGCTAACATCATACTCCATGGTGAAAAGATGAAAGATTTTCTTCAAAGACCAGGAACAAGACAAGAATGCCCACACTTCCTACTTTTATTCAACATAGTTTTAGAAGTCCTAGCCAGAAGAATTAGGTAAGAAAAAGAAATAAAAATGCATCCAAAATGGAGGAAGTAAAATTGTCAGTATTTGCAGGTGACGAATACTTTCTACTTTATATAAAAAACCCAAAATACCCCATCCAAAAAGAAAAAGCTAATAAATGAATTCAGTAAAGTCCCAAGATAGAAAATCAACATGCAGAAATCTGCGGTGTTTCTACACGTTTATCAAAAATCAGAGAAAAATAAAAATAATCCTTTTAAAATTGCACCAAAAAATAAAATATTTAGAAATATATTTAATCAAGGAAGTAAAAGACCTGTATACTGAAAACTATAAGACAGTGCTGAAAGAATTTGAAGATGACACAAATATATGGAAAGATATTTGGAGAGAAGGAAGATGGCAGCAGAGTAGGAGGATCCTAGGCTTGCCTCATCCCACAACTACAACTAGATAACTACCAACTCATCCTAAATACCACAGAGATTGATCTGAAGATTGACAGAACAAACTTCACAACTAAAGGGACAGAAGAGGCCACATTGAAGAAAGTAGGACGTGCAGAGACACAGTATGAGAGAGAAAGAGATCATGGACTCTGCAGTGAGGAGGTAGCCATGGTCATGGAGAAGGATGAGAGACAGACTAAAACACAGGGGAGTGCATGGAGAAAATGAATCCCCATAGGAATTGGCTTGGAAAGCCAGAAGGCCTGAATTTCATGACCTCTAACAACCAGTGGGGCTTAAAATCTGGAGTTCTAAAGGTCAGGGGGCTTGACTCAGGGAGAGCCCAGAGGCATAAGAGCCACAACTGAAGAAAAGGAAGGGCAAAGAGCCTGTGGATATATTGCATGAAAACGGCAACTTGAAGAGCACCTGGACACACAGTGGAGAGGTTATTTGCTCATTTCAGAGGATGTCTCTGAGAAACAGCATTCACAGAGAGAGCCCCCACAACTGGAATAAAAGAATGACAGGTGCCATTTCCCTCCCCTGCATCTCAGTATAAGCACAAAACCACCTGCAGAAACCAACACATCACCAACACTCACTGCTTTACTTACTTATATGAAGCCATGCCCTGCCATGCTTTAGTGGAACCACCCTTCCCAGTCACCCTTGCCTCAGACCCAGTGTGGCAGGGCTCCCTTCCCCAGAAGACCTGCCTATACCCCTTACAACACCACATCTCCCCACTCTGGAGTTTTACAGAGCCTCAGTTCTGGTGGTGGTGGCAACAGGTCATTTCAAAAGCAAACCAGAACACATCTAGTTAAAACCCGCCACATTTAGGCCAGGGACCATACACTGCCCACAACAGGCAAAGAGAGCTTCTGCAGACAACCAGCCTGAAAGATAAAGCAGCTAGGACAAAAGAGCAGAAAACATACAGGACACACTGGAAACACTCCTGCAAGTTCCAGGCCCTGGAGAACAGGGGATACTACATGGCAGGGAACTACAGGACCTCTTCTTCATAAAGCCATAACCCTCAAGAACAGGAGATGTAGCTGACTTTCCTAACACATACACACACACACACACACACACACACACACACACACAGACTTAGACAAAATGAGAAAACAGAGGGATTTGTCCAAATGAAAGAAGAAGAGAAAGCCATGACCAGAGATTTAAGTGAAACAGAAATAAGTAATAAGCCTGATGGAATATAAAGCTATATATAGCTATATATAGCTGTAGTCAAGAATACTCTATCCAGCAAGGCTATCATTCAGAATAGAAGGAGAGATAAAGAGATTCTGAGACAAACAAAAGGAAGAGGATTTCATGACCACTAAACCAACCCTGCAAGAAATATTAAAGGGGGCTCTTTGAGAGGAAAGGGGAGACCAAAAGTGACAGTATAAAAATAGGAAACATAAAAGCAGTGAAAATGAATAGTTCTATAAAATAATCAGTGAAAAATCTCAAACATACAAGGATGCAAAATATGACACACAATTCTAAAGCATGGGTAACAGAGGAGAAAATAATGGGCTCAAACTTAAACACATCAACTTAATATAGACTACTATATGCAGAAGAGATTATATAAATACCTAATGGTAATCATATATCAAAAATCACTAATAAATATGCAAATAATAAAGAGAATGAAATCCAAATATATCACTAAAGAAAGACAACAAAACATGAAAGGGAAAAACAAGAAAGGATCAGAGAAAATAGTCAAAAACAACTGCAAAACAAGTACTAAAATGACAATAAATACATATCTATCAATAATTACACTAAATGCAAATTGATTAAATGCTCCAATGAAAAGGCATATGCTGACAGAATAGATAAAAAAAAAAAAGACCCAAATATATGCTGCTTACAAGACCTACATTAGACCAAAGGCATCTAAAGAGCGAAAATGAGGGGATGGAGAAATATTTGTCATGAAAATGGATGTCAAAATAAAGCCAAAGTATGAGTACTTACATCAGACAAAACAGACTTTAAGACAAAGATTGTAACAAAAGACAAGGAAGGACACTATATAATAATAAAGGGGACAATGCAGCAAGAAGAAATAACAATTGTAAATATTTATGCATGCAACATGGGAGCACCCAAATATATAAAACAATAAATAACAAACATAAAAGAAGTAATTTCCAATAATATGATAATAGTATGGGACATTAACACATAAATGGACAGATCATCTAAAAAGAAAATACACAAGGGGACAATGGCTTTGAATAGCACATGGAACAGATGGATTTAACAGATATATTCAGAACATTCCATCATAAAACAGCAGAATTCACATTGTTTTCAAGTGCACATGGAACATTCTCCAGAATAGATCACATATTAGCCGTCAAAACGTCAAAACGTCATTAGCCGTCAAAATTCAGCAAATTCAAGAAGGAGGGAAGTTTATAACACTAAAGGCTTACTCCAAGAAGTAAGAAATATCTCAAATAAACAACCTAACATTACATCTAAAGGAGATAGAAAATGATAAGCAAACAAAACATAAAATCAGCAGAAGGAAGAACATAATAAAGATTAGAACAGAAATAAATGATATATAAATTAAAAAACATACAACAGATCAATGAAATGAGGAGATGGTTCTTTGAAAAATTCAACAAAACTGATTAACGTCTAGCCAGACTTACAAAGAAAAAAGAGAAAGGATGGAAATAAAGAAAATTATAAATTAGAGAGGAGAAATAACAACCAACACCACAGAAACAAAACACTATAGGAGAATATTATGAAAAACTATATAACAATAAATTGAACAACCTAGTAGAAAAGGATGAATTCCTAAAAATATATAACCTACCAAAACTGAAACACAAAACATCATACAGACCAATTACTGGCAAATAAATTAATTCAGTAATAAAAAAATTCCCAACAAACCAAAGTCTCAGACCACATGTCTTCACAGGCAAAGTCTACCAAACATTTAAAGAAGAGTTAACACTTACACTTCACAAAGTAGTCTAAAAAATAGAAATGGGAGGAAAACCTCCAAACTTATTCTATGAGGCCAGTAGTACCCTGATACCAAATCAGATAAAGGCATCACTAAAAAAAGAGAACTATAGACCAATATCCTTGATGAACAAGATGCAAAAACCTGAACAAAATACTAGCAAACTAAATCCAATGATACATAAAAAAAATCATTCACCACAATCAAGTGGGATTTATTCCTGGATTGCAAGTGTGCAGAAATCAATCAACATGATACAACACATCAATAATAGAAAGGGGAAAACCATGTGACCATTTCAATAGAGGCAGAAAAAGCATTTGACAAAGTATAGCATCCATTCATAATAAAAACTCTAGCAAACTATGTTTAGAGGGAACATACCTCAACATAATAAAGGTGTCATATGAAAAATCCACAGCTAATCTCATTCTTAATGGAGATAAACTGAGAGCTTTTCCTCTAAAGTCAGGAATGAGACAAGGATGACCATTCTCACCATTTTTATTCAACATCGTACTGGAAGTCCTAGCCAGAGCATCAGACAACTAAAAGAAATAAAAGGCATCCAAGTCAGTAAGAGTAGTAAAACTTTCATTATTTGGAGATGACATAATAGTATATATGGAAAACCCAAAAGACTCCACCAAAGAAATGTTGGAATCAATAAATGAATTCAGTAAACTCACAGGATACAAAATCAATGTACAGAAATCTGTTTCATTTCTATACACCAATAATGAAGCACCAGAAAGAGAAATTAAGAAAACAATCCCATTTATAATTGCACCAAAAATATTAAGATACCAACGATAAACATAACCAAAGAGGAAAAGACCTATACTCTAAAAATTATAAAACACTGATGAAAGAAATTGAAGATGACACAAGACATGGAAAGACATTTCATGCTCATGGATTGGAATAACAAATATTGCTAAAATGTTTATACTCTGCAAAGCGATCTACAGATTTAATACAATGTCTATCAAAATACCAACAGCATTATTCACAGAAATGGAAAAAAACAATCCTACAATTTATAGGGAACCACAAAAGACCCAAAATTGCCAAAGCAATCTTCAAAAAGAACAGTTAAAGCTGGAGGCATCACAGTTCTGGTCTTCAAGATATATTACAAAGCTGTAGTAATCCAAATAGCATGGAACTGGCACAAAAATAGACACATAGGTCAATAGAACAGAATAGAAAATGCAGAAATAAATCCAAAACTATATGATCAATTAGTCTTTGACAAAGGAGGAAATAATATCCAATGGGAAAAAGACAGTCTCTTCAACAAATAGTATTGGAAAAACTGGACAGTAACGTGAAAAAGAATGAAACTGGACCACTTTCTTACACCATACACAAAAATAAATTGAAAATGTATTAAAGAGTTAAATGTGAGACCTGAACCCATAAAAATCCTAGAAAAAAATCACATTTCATATCTTCTTTGACATTGGCCATAGCAACTATTTTCTAGATAAGCCCCCTGAGGCAAAGTTAATAAAAGCAAAAATAAACCATTGGGACTACATCAAAACAAAAAGCTTCTGCACAGCAAAGGAAACAGTCAACAAAACTAAAAGGCAACCTACGGAATGTGAGATATTTGCAAATGACATATGCAATAAATAGTTAGTATTCAAAATATATAAAGAACTGATAAAACCCAACAATGCAAAGACAATCCAATTAAAAAGTGGGCAGAAGACATGAACAGACATTTTTCCAAAGAAGACATACAGATGTCTAACAGACTCATAAAAAGATTCCCATCATCACTTATGATCAGGGATATGCAAATCAAAACTACAATGAGATATCACCTCACATCTCTCAGAATAGCTAAAACCAACAACACAAGAAAGAACACGTGTTGGTGAAGATGTGGAGAAAAAGGAACGTTCCTGTATTTTTGGTGGGAATGCAAACTGGTGCAGCCACTGTGGAAAACGGAATGGACTTTCCTCAAAAAATTAAAAATAGAACTACTCAGGGTGCTTGAGTGGCTCAGTCAGTTAAGCATTCAATGCTTCATTTCAGCTCCGGTCATGATCTTAGGGTTGTGAGATCAAGCCCTGTGTCCAGCTTCATGCTGAGCTTGGATCCTGCTTAAGTCTCTCTCTCCATCTCCCTCTGCCCCTCAACCCCCTCAAAAAAAAATAAAATAAAAATAGAACTACCCTATGATCCAGCAGTTGCACTACTGGGTATTTGCCAAAAGAATACAAAAACACTAATTCAAAAAGATACATGCACTCTTGTGTTTATAACAGCCATTATCTACAATAGCCATATTGTGGAAGCAGCTGAAGTATCCTTTGATTAATGAATGGATAAAGAAGTGGTGCACACACACACACACACACACACAGGAATACTATTCAGCCATAAAAAAAAGAGTGAAATCTTACCATTTGCAAAGACATGGATAGATCTAGAGAGTATAATGGTAAGCAAAGTGATTCAGAGAAAGACAAATACCATACAATTTCACTCTTTTATTTTAGAAAGGGAGAGAGAGACAGAGAGGGGTGGGGGAGGGGCAAAGGGAAATGGAGAGAGAGATTTTTTTTTCCTAAAGATTTTATTTATTTGACAGAGAGAGACACAGTGAGAGAGGGAACACAAGCAAGGAGAGTGGGAGAGGGAGAGGCAGGCTTCCCGCCGAGCAGGGAGCCCGATGTGGGGCTCGATCCCAGGACGCTGGGATCATGACCCAAGCTGAAGGCAGACGCTTAACGACTGAGCCACCCAGGAGCCCCAAGAGAGATAATCTTAAGCAGGTTCCATACCTAGCATGGAGCCCAACTTGGGGCTCAATCTCACAACCCTGAGATCATGACCTGAGTTGAAATCAGGAGTTGATCACTTAACCGACTGAGCTACCCAGGCACCCCATGATTTCACTCTTGTGTGGAATTTAAGAAAGACAACAAATGATCAAAGGGCAAAAAAAGAGAGACAACCAAGAAATAGACTTTTAATTATAGAGAACAAACTGAAGGTTACCAGAGGAGAGGTGGGGGCGGGGTATAGGTTAAATAGGTGAAGGGGATTAAAGTGCATTGTTCATGCTGTGTATAGGGTGATGTATGGAAGTATTGAATCACAATATTGTACATTGGAACTAATACAACACTGTGTGTTAACTAACTGGAATTAAACAAAAACTTATAAAAATTGGAAAAATATCTGTACTAATGGATGGCAAAATTAATATTGTCAAGATGTTCACAGTATCCAAAGGAATCTACAGATTTAATGCAATCCCTATAAAAATTCCAAAGTCATTTTTCACAGAACTAGAACAAATAATCCTAAAATTTGTGTGAACCCACAAAAAACCTTCAATAGACAAAACAATCTTGAGAAAAATAAACAAAGCTGGAGGTATCACTCTTCCTCATCTGAAACCGAAACAGAAGCAAAAATAAACAAATGGGACTACATCAAACTAAAAAGCTTCTGCACAGTAAAAGAAACCATAATTAAAACAAAAAGCCAACCTACTGAATAAGATAAGGTTTTTGCAAATTATATATCTGACAAGGGATTACTATCCACAATATATAAAGAAATCATACACTCAACAACAAAGATGAAAATAATTTAAAAACTGGCAGAGTATCTGAATAGATATTCTTCCAAAAAATGCATACAGATAACCAACAGGTACATGAAAAGATGTTCAACATCACTAATTATTAGGAAAATGGAAATAAAATTTACAATGACATAGCACTTCACACCAGTTAGAATGGTTCTTATAAAAAAATGAAATAAGTGTTGGAGAAGATACGGAACAAAGGGAACTCTCATGCACTGTTGGTGGGAATGTAAATTAGTGCAGCAGCTATAGAATGTTGGAGTAGGCATTATTCCTCCAAAATATAAAAATAGAACTACCTTACAATTCAGCAATTTCAGTTCTGGTTATTTAACCAAAGAATACAAAAATGCTCATTCAACATCACTCATCATCAGGGAAATAAAAATCAAAACTACAATGAAATATCACCTCACCATATGTCAGAATGGCTAAAATCAACAACACAAGAAACAACAGGTGTTGGTGAGGATGTGGAGAAAGGGGAAACCTCTTACACTGTTCCTGGGAATACAGAGTGGTGCAGCCACTCTGGAAAACAATTTGGAGGTTCCTCAAAAAGTGAAAAACAGAACTACTCTTCGATCCAGCAATTGCACTACTAGGTATTTACCCCCCCAAAATACCAAGATACTAATTCAAAGGGAGACATGCACCTGGATGTTTTTTTTGTTTTGTTTTTTTTAAAGATTTTATTTATCCATTTATTTGAGAGGGAGAGGGAGAGAGAGAGAGAGTGGGGGGAGGAGCAGAAGGAGAGGGATAAGCAGACTCTGTGCTGAGTGCAGAGCCTGACACAGGGCTCAATCTCATGACCTGAGTGGAAACCAAGAGTCAGAGGCTTAACTTACTGAGCCACCCAGGCACCTCCACCCAGATGTTTATAGCAGCATTATCTACAATAGCCAAATTATGGAAACGGCCCAAGTATCCATAGACTGATTAATGGATAAAGAAGAGGTCACACACACACACACACACACACACACACACACACAGATATTGCTGAGCCATAACAAAGAATGAAATCTTGCCATTTGCAATGACATGGATGGAGTTAGAGAGTATTATGCTAAGTGAAATAAGTCAGAAAAAGACAAATACCATGTGGTTTTACTCATATATGGAGTTAGAAAACAAAACAAAGGAGCAAAGGGGAAAAAAAGAGAGAGAGGAAAATCAAGAAACAGACTCTTAACTATAGAGAATAAACTAATGGTTACTGGAGAAGAGTGGGGTAGGGGGTTGGTTCAATAGATGATGGGGATTATGGAGTGCACTTGTGATGAGCATTGGGTGCTATATGGAAGTGCTGAATCACTATATATTGTACACTTGAAACTAGCATTACACTGTATGTTAACTATCTGGACTTTAAATAAAAACTTTTTAAAAATAAGGAGTATTTAGAGTGCCCCCCACTAAAGAAAGGAGGGCCCAGATAAATTGACTTTCCCATGGTCACACAGACATCCAATGGCAGGATGGAAGAAGAACTCCAGACTTCTCACTCTTAATCTAATATGATTTTCATTACACTAAAGTTGCCTTTGCTATGACTAATTTAAAGAAATTCATCACCATTTATATTTGCAAATCAATGTTACCTTCAAATGGTCACTTTGCAAAGCTATATGCTTAGCCTAGTGATGCTGTGTTTTGAGAAATATTCTCATAACTTATTCTTTGGAATTATCTTTGAGACTGGTTTGAGCTAATCAAGAAAGAGAGAGAGAGAGGCAAACCAAAAAGTGGACTTTTAACTATAGAGAACAAACTGAGAGTTGCCAGAGGGGAGGTGGGCTGGGGGGATGTATGAAATATGTGATGGGAATTAAGGAGGGCACTTGTTGTGATGAGCACTGGGTGTTGTATGTAAGTGATGAATCATTGAATTCTACACCTGCCACTAATATTACACTGTATGTTAACTAACTGATATTTAAATAAAAACATGGAAGAAAAATGAAACTTTTCACAATATGGTCATATCTTCTCATACTTTGCTTTTGACTAAAAATGGCATTTTTTGAAAGATTTTATTTATTTATTTGACAGAGAAAGAGTGAGCACAAGTAGGCAGAGAGGCAGGCAGAGGGAGAGGGAGAAGCAGGCTCCCTGCTGAGCAGAAAGCCTGACATGGGGCTTGATTCCAGGACCCTGAGATCATGACTTGAGCCAAAGGTAGACGCTTAACTGATGAGCCACACAGGCGCCCCCCAAAATGACATTTTTAACATGATCCTTAACTTCAATGTTCAGGTTTTGTTCTGAATGAATTTTGACTATTTCCCAAAATCAACTATCCTTGAAAGACAAGGATTTGTTACCACAGTGATTACTCTAAAATATGTGATGTTGGTTCTGAGTGCAATTCTAAAGGAAAATTACAAAATTTTCCTGAACAGTAGGAGTATAATTGTAATAAGCATGTATCCTTTCAAAATGGCATCTTCGGAAAAACTCACTTGGATGCTTGTTTTCTAATGAGTTTATTTTAAAAAATCATTAGCACTGTGGGGAGTCCCATGTTCTAAAAGTTCCAATGCATTGATGGGATCCAGAATGGTAATGTGTGTGTGTGTGTGTGTGTGTGTGTGTTGTGTTTGTGTTTCTTGGGTGATTTTTCCCAGATGTAGAGGTTCCAAATAGAGAGTACTATTCATCCTCCCAGGCAAAGGAGATTCTCTAGAGATGAATACCTTGGTGTGATATGTAGAATATGTTGATGGCATAGTTGGAAAGGTTATGAAAGTAATAAGGAAGTTAGATAGAGGCAAGGCTAAGGCAAAAATAAGGCAGATCAAAACAATGTTGTGAAGATCAGATGAACCCATTAACAGTCTATATAGGAGGCTGAGAAGAGAAGTTGTGGGGAAAAGGGGGATTTAAGAAGACTCTAAAGTTGAAACTTTGAGTTATTAATGATATCAGTGATGTTTCCAATATTGGGAAGGACAGGGAAAGAGAAGGGTCTAGGTTTTAGATAAATTTATAATTGCTAGAAGTTTGTTTTTATTTTTCTCTTATCTCATGTGTGAAGCCTTATCTAAGTGATCCATGTAAGGATAGATAGATGACAGATAGGTAGATGGATAGATGATAGATAGATGATGATGATAGATATATAGATGATAGATGAATAGATAGAGATAGTTAAGAGCCATTAACAGAACAAATGATTGAAAGCACATAATCATTTGAAGGACATCTTAAGATAAAAATAACCAGACTTCACATATTTGCAATTACTCTGTCACTGATGTCAACTGCTGATAAAAAAACAATGGACCCTCCAAACTGTTAGAGTTATTACTCCAATCACTTTGCACTTAACATATATTTATGTTGCAAGTACGGGGGAGGGGGAGCATCTGAACTCAAGCCATTTGCCATCTCTTAGACCTAAGTCTTATTTCTTTAACACTTGTAAAAATGTTACAAAGAAAACAGGGATAAATACAATAAACTCAATCTAAACGCATCTCAAGAAGTGGGTAGTCACTTACTTTTCATTCCAGTGAAATATAGTCATTAAAAACCAACCAAATATTGCAAATAATGCTATTCATTGAGAAAAAAAAAACTTCTTATTTTGTTACCAGTTTTGGTTTAGAAATAGCTTCTCTCTTTAGTCTTTTGAAAGATGTATTTAATGGGAAGGAATTAAAAATAAAATACTGGGGCACCTGCGTGGCTCAGTCAGTTAAGCGCCTGCCTTTGGTTTAGGTCATGATTCTGGGGCCCTGGGATCAAGCCCCATGTTGGGCTTTCTGCTCAGCAGGGAGCCTGCTTCTCCCTCTGCCCCTCCCCCTGCTTGTGTGTTCTCTCTCTCTCTCTCTAGCTTGCTCTCTCCCAAATAAATAAATAAAATCTCTAAAAAAATAAAAATAAGAAAATACCAAGCTCATGACTAAATTACTCCTAAACACACCATAGGCTTACAGGTAAGTCTATCTTTACTTTTTGAGTAGTTCATGACATAGAGAGGTAAGCGATTGGCCTATGTCAGAAATAAAAGTGAGCAAATCAACAGGTAAATTTAATAAGAAAAAAATATGATCTTTTTTCAACTGCAGGTTTTGGAGACCAGTGACTGTTCAACATACTTTCAGGTACTTGGTGATTCCCCTTGCTGTGGTAGGGGAGAGACTTGTCATTTCCTGCTATAGGAAGGCAGCAGGCTGTGGTAGAGAAAATAAAAATAGTACCACATTGCCACAAAGTATGCTCTACTCCATTTTGGTGTGTGTGAGTGGAAGGGTGATATTTTTTTTAACCTGACTTGATTTTATTTGTACTACCTTTGACAGTAATACAATGTGATTGTTTAAATGTATATTTTGAAGAGTTATGATTTAAAAAAAAAAGCAGTGAGTGTATTCTGAGTTGTGTATTCTGCCTTAGTTCACAGCTGGCAAATAAAAGTGGCAAATTTGTAGTTGGATGATTTTTTAAATGCTAAATGGACAAAGAGCTTATGAGGCCGCTGTTTCTCTGAAAATGTGTTTTCTTTTTGATTGTTTCCGAAGTTTCTTCAATTTGATTCCCAAATACATAAATGAATACATTATAATTATTTCAGGGGAAACTGTGAAGGAAATCCTATCAGTTCACTGGGATGGTATTCAGAGCACTTGTTTTATCCATTGGCAAATGATAAGTAAGAGCGAATTTTACTGTTGGGGGAAAATAGATAATTCTATAAAAAATCAGATGTAATTCTTTTTTTATCAGTCTATACTTTTAATGCTTTAAAAATATACATTTTTTGATTATAACAAATTAATTTCAAAATGTTTGTAAGGAAGCATTTTGCAACTGAAAAATGTATTCTTAAAGAATGTATTTTTTTAATTTT
Organism: Mirounga leonina; assembly: GCF_011800145.1. NCBI lineage: Eukaryota > Metazoa > Chordata > Mammalia > Carnivora > Phocidae > Mirounga > Mirounga leonina. The sequence continues at coordinate 9,055,545 of NW_023270513.1, read as the reverse complement.
ATTATATTATGTTAATCCCCATACATTACATCATTAGTTTTTGATGTAGTGTTCCATGATTCATTGTTTGCATATAACACCCAGTGCTCCATTCAGTACGTGCCCTCTTTAATACCCATCACCCGGCTAACCCATCCCCCCACTCTCCTCCCCTCTAGAACCCTCAGTTTGTTTTTCAGGGTCCACCGTCTCTCATGGTTCGACTCCCCCTCCAACTGCCCCCCCTTCATTTTTCCCTTCCTACTATCTTCTTTTTTTTAACATATAATGTATTATTTGTTTCAGAGGTACAGGTCTGTGATTCAACAGTCTTACACAAATCAGATGTAATTCTAATAAAAAGAAATGTTCTTTAAAAAGTGGCTTTTGTAATCTCCAAATGCTTTGATGTAGCTCAATTAATGATTAAGGCAATAGCTAGAAATCACTAAATGCTTTTAGATTTTATAACTTGAAAAGACTTTAAAACACATACTGCAAAAATTATGCAAAAAATTATGTGAAACTGGATTATTCAAAAAATGTTTCTACAAACATGTATGGACATTTATATTGTTTCTACAAGCATGTATGGACATTTGTATCATGTATTATTCATTTCCTAAAAGTCTGTTAATGGACGTTTAGTACAGGTCTATTCTAAGTGTTGTGAGAGATACACATATAATTAGGACAGAGTCTCTACTCTCAAAGAATTTACAATCTAGTGGGTATATGGACAACTAACTATACCATCAGACAAGATGAAACACATCAGGCCATAATAGAGGTACAAGCAACATGCTTTGGGAAGTCAATGGAAGAAAAGATAATTACGATTTAAATGACTCAGTGAAGATTTGGAGGATGAAAAAAGATTTTTGAAATTATCCTTCCTATCAAGAATTTGTCGGGGCACCCAGTGGCTCAGTCGTTAAGCGTCTGCCTTCAGCTCAGGTCATGACCCCAGGGTCCTGGGATCGAGCTTCACATCCGGCTCCCTGCTGGGTGGGATGCCTGCTTCTCCCTCTCCCACTCCCCTTGCATGTGTTCCCTCTCTCGCTGTGTCTTTCTCTCTGTCAAATAAATAAATAAAATCTTTAAAAAAATAATATGTCTATCAAACTGGGAAAGTGGGGAACTGGAACATAAAGACATGTAGGTTAAATGAAAAGACAGAGACAGCAAGGTACATGATATATTCAAGGACAGCCTGACATAATGGAAGCCTAGAGCATTTAGAAGAGTGTAAGAGATTAGGCTAAAAAGAGAAAATAAAGTTTTTTGAATGTCAGATTTTTAAGCCATCACAGTGTGGATACTTAAAAGATTTTGTACAAGTACATGATATGCTTCAATCTATATCTAATAAAAACGCCTGCAGAAATATGTCAATCTAAAATAAGAAAGTTATGCTATTTAACATAATAAAGAGGAAGTAAGGCTATTACTCATGTAAAATATTATAGACGGAGATAAAATATAAATGTGTGTTCCTCCTTCTGAAATATTGTGGAGTATTACTGATACTGTTATGGAAAATTACAGAAAGTTTACATTTGCTGATAGAAATACCTTTATTATTGCAAATGGCAAGATTTCATGTTTTTTATAGCTGAGTAGTATTCCAATGTGTATGTGTGCATGTGTGTCTATACATACACATCTTCTCTATCTGTTCATCAATCAATAAATATTTATGTTGTTTTCATTTATTGGCCACTGTACATAATGCTGTAATGAACATAGGGGTACACATATCTTTTTGAATCAGCATTTTACCACTTTCCATGTTTTTATTTAAATATCAGTTAGTTAACATACAGTGTAATATTAGTGGCAGGTGTAGAATTCAATGATTCATCACTTACATACAACACCCAGTGCTCATCACAACAAGTGCCCTCCTTAATTCCCATCACATATTTCATACATCCCCCCAGCCCACCTCCCCTCTGGCAACTCTCAGTTTGTTCTCTATAGTTAAAAGTCCACTTTTTGGTTTGCCTCTCTCTCTCTCTTTCTTGATTAGCTCAAACCAGTCTCAAAGATAATTCCAAAGAATAAGTTATGAGAATATTTCTCAAAACACAGCATCACTAGGCTAAGCATATAGCTTTGCAAAGTGACCATTTGAAGGTAACATTGATTTGCAAATATAAATGGTGATGAATTTCTTTAAATTAGTCATAGCAAAGGCAACTTTAGTGTAATGAAAATCATATTAGATTAAGAGTGAGAAGTCTGGAGTTCTTCTTCCATCCTGCCATTGGATGTCTGTGTGACCATGGGAAAGTCAATTTATCTGGGCCCTCCTTTCTTTAGTGGGGGGCACTCTAAATACTCCTTATTTTTAAAAAGTTTTTATTTAAAGTCCAGATAGTTAACATACAGTGTAATGCTAGTTTCAAGTGTACAATATATAGTGATTCAGCACTTCCATATAGCACCCAATGCTCATCACAAGTGCACTCCATAATCCCCATCATCTATTGAACCAACCCCCTACCCCACTCTTCTCCAGTAACCATTAGTTTATTCTCTATAGTTAAGAGTCTGTTTCTTGATTTTCCTCTCTCTCTTTTTTTCCCCTTTGCTCCTTTGTTTTGTTTTCTAACTCCATATATGAGTAAAACCACATGGTATTTGTCTTTTTCTGACTTATTTCACTTAGCATAATACTCTCTAACTCCATCCATGTCATTGCAAATGGCAAGATTTCATTCTTTGTTATGGCTCAGCAATATCTGTGTGTGTGTGTGTGTGTGTGTGTGTGACCTCTTCTTTATCCATTAATCAGTCTATGGATACTTGGGCCGTTTCCATAATTTGGCTATTGTAGATAATGCTGCTATAAACATCTGGGTGGAGGTGCCTGGGTGGCTCAGTAAGTTAAGCCTCTGACTCTTGGTTTCCACTCAGGTCATGAGATTGAGCCCTGTGTCAGGCTCTGCACTCAGCACAGAGTCTGCTTATCCCTCTCCTTCTGCTCCTCCCCCCACTCTCTCTCTCTCTCCCTCTCCCTCTCAAATAAATGAATAAATAAAATCTTTTAAAAATAAATTAAAAAAAAACCATCCAGGTGCATGTCTCCCTTTGAATTAGTATCTTGGTATTTTGGGGGGGTAAATACCTAGTAGTACAATTGCTGGATCGAAGAGTAGTTCTGTTTTTCACTTTTTGAGGAACCTCCAAATTGTTTTCCAGAGTGGCTGCACCACTCTGTATTCCCAGGAACAGTGTAAGAGGTTTCCCCTTTCTCCACATCCTCATCAACACCTGTTGTTTCTTGTGTTGTTGATTTTAGCCATTCTGACATATGGTGAGGTGATATCTCATTGTAATTTAGATTTGCACTTCCCTGATGATCAGTGATGTTGAGCATGTTTTCATGTGTCTTCTGCCTATTTTTAACTAGGTTATTTGTTTTTTGGGGGGGTATTATTTGATAAGTTCTTTATTGATTTTGGATAGTAAACCTTTATCAGATATGTCATTTGTGGGGTCCCTGGGTGGCTCAGTCAGTTAAGTGTCTGCCTTTGTCTCAGGTCATGATCTCAGGGTCCTGAGATTGAGCCCCACGTATGGCTTTCTGCTCAGCAGGTAGTCTGCTTCTCCCACCTACTCTCCTTCTTTTCTCTTTCTCTCTCTCTCTCCATCCCTCTCTCAAATAAATAAATGAAATCTTAAAAAAAAGTTATGTCCTTTGCAAATGTATTTTCCCATTCCAAAGGTTGCCTTTTAGATTTGTTGATTGTTTACTTCACTGTGCAGAAGCTTTTTATCTTGATGAAGTCCCTGTAGTTCATTTTTGCTTTTGTTTCCCTTGCCTCAGGAGACCTATCTAGTAACAAGGTGCTACGGCCAGTATCAGAGGTTGCTGCTTGTGTTCTCCTCTAGGATTTTGATGGTATCCTCTCTCACATTTGGGTCTTTCATCCATTTTGAATTTATTTTTGTGTATGCTATAAGAATGTGGTCCATTTTCATTCTTTTGCATGCTGCTGTCCAGTTTTCCCAACACCATTCGCTGAAGAGACTCTCTTAACCCATTCGATATTATTTCCTCCTTTCTCAAAGATGAATTGATCATATAGTTTTGGATTTATTTCTGGGTTTTCTATTTTGTTCCATTGATCTATGTGTCTGTTTTTGTGCCAGTACCATATTGTCTTGATAGATACAGCTTTGTAATATAACTTGAAGTCTGGAATTGTGATGTCTCCAGCTTTTATTTTCTTTTTCAAGATTGCTTTGGCTATTCAGGGTCTTTTGTGGTTCCATACAAATTTTAGTATTGTTTGTTCTAGGTCTATGAAAAATGCTGGTGGTATTTTGATAGAGTTTGCTTTAAATGTGTACATTTCCTTGGGTAGTATAGATATTTTGATAATACTTGTTTTCCAATCCATAAACATGGAATGTCTTTCTATTTCATTGTGTCATCTTCAATTTCTTTCATTAGTGTTTTGTAGTTTTCAGAGTATAGGTCTTACACCTCTTTGTTTAAGTTTATTCCTAGATATCTCATTGGTTTTGTTGCAACTGTAAGTGGGATTGATTCTGGAATTTCTCTCTTTTTTTTTTTTATTGGTGTATAGAAATGCAAGGTTTATGTACATTGATTTTGTATCCTGTGACTTTACTGAATTTGTTTATCATTTCTAGTAGTTCTTAGTGGAGTCTTTCAGGTTTCCATATAAAGTATCATGGCACCTGCAAAAAAGTTAAAGTTTTATTCTTCCTCTCTGATTTGGATGCCTGTTCTTTCTTTTTGTTGTCTTATTCCTGTGGCTAGGACTTCCAGTCTATGTTGAGTAAAATGATGTGAGTGTACATCCTTGTCTTGTTCCTGACCATAGAAGAAATGCTCTCAGTTCTTCCCCATTTAGCTTGACATTAGCTGTAGGTTTTTCATGTAAAGCCTTTATTATTTTGCTCCATATAAACCTACTTTGTCTGGCGCCTGGGTGGCTCAGTCATTAAGCGTCTGCCTTCGGTTCAGGTCATGATCCCGGGGTCCTGGGATCGAGCCCCGCATCAGGTTCCCTGCTTCGTGGGAAGCCAGCTTCTCCCTCTCCCACTCCCCTTGCTTGTGTTCACTCTCTCGCTGTGTCTCTCTCTGTCAAATAAATAAATTTTTAAAAAATCTTTTAAAAAAAATAAAAAATAAACCTACTTTGTTGAGGGTTTTTATCATGAATGGATGCTGTACTTTCTCAAATGCTTTTTCTGCATCTATTGAAATTATCATATGGTTCTTATCCTTTCCTGTATTAATGTGATGCATCACGTTGATTTATTTGTGAATATTGAACACACTTGTCATCCAGGAATAAATCCCTCTTGATCATGATGAATGGTCTTTTTAATGTATTGCTGGATTTGGTTTGTTAGTATTTTATTGAGGATTTTTGCATCCGTATTCATCGGGGATATTGGACCTTTTTTTTAGTGTTCTTTATCTAGTTTTGGTATCAGGGTAATGCTGGAGTCCTAGAATGAATTAGAAAGTGTCCCTTCCATTTCTATTTTTTGGAATAGTTTGAGAAGAATAGGTATTGACTCTTCCTTAAATGTTTGGTAGAATTCTCCTGCGAACCCATTTGGTCATGGACTTTTGTTTGTTGGGAGTTTTTTATTAGTGATTCAATTTCTTTGCTGGTTATTGGTCTGTTGAAGTTTCCTATTTCCTCCTGTTCCATTTTTTGGTAATTTTTATCTGTTTTAGGAATTTATCATTTCTTCCAGGTTGTCCAATTGTTGGCATATAGTTTTTCATAATATTCTCCTGTAAGTGTGTTTCACTGGTGTTGGTTATTTCTCCTCTCTCATTTGTAATTATTTTTATTTGGATTCTTTCTCTTTTCTTTTTGATAAATCTGGCTAAATGTTCATCAATTTTATTATTTTTTTTCAAAGAAACATCTCCTGTTTTCATTTATCTGTTCTATTGGGTGTTTTTTGCTGTTTGGTTCTCTATCATTTATTTCTGCTCTAATCTTTATTATTTCACTCCTTCTGCTGGCTTTAGGCTTCATTTGTTGTTCTTTTTGTAGCTCCTTAAGGTGTACAGTTAGGTTTTTTATTTGAGAATTTTCTTGCTTCTTGAGATAGACCTGTCTTTCTATACACTTCCCTTTTAGGATCACTTTTGCTGCATCCCAGTGGCTTCGGGACATTCTGTATTCCTTTTCATTTATTTCCATGTATTTTTTTATTTCTTCTTTTACTTCCTAGTTGACCCATTTATTGTTTAGTAGCTTATTATTTAAACTCCATATATTTGTGGTCTTTCCAGATTTTTTGTTTTTGTTTTTGTGGTTGACTTCTAGTTTCATAGCATTGTGGTCAGAAAAGGTGAGTGGTATGATTTCAATCTGCTTGTATTTGTTGAGTCCAGTTTTGTGGCTTAATGTGTGATCTATTCTGGAGAATGTTCCATGTGGACTTGCAAAGAATGTGTATTCTGCTGTTTTAGGATGGAATGTTCTGAATATATTTGTTAAGTACATCTGTTCCAGTTTGTCATTCAAAGCTATTGTTTCCTTATTGATTTTCTGTTTAGTATATCTGTCCATTGATGTCAGTGGGGTTTTAAAGTCCCCTCTTGTCATTATATCATTATCAATTAGTTCCTATATGTTTGTTATTAATTGAGATTTTTTGAAAGAGAGAGCATGCAGAGTGGTAGGGAGGGGCAGAAGGAGAGGGAGGGAGAGAATCCTATGCAAGCTCAACACTCAGTGTGGAGCCTGATGTGGGGCCTGATCTCACAACCCTGAGATCATGACCTGAGCTGAAATCAAGTGTCAGACACTTAACTAACTGAGCCACCCAGGCACCCCTGTTTGTTATTAATTGTTTTATATATGTGGGTGCTCTCATGTTAGGTACATAAATATTTATAATTGTTAGATCCTCTTATTGGATTTTACCCTTTGTTATTATATAGCGCCCTTCTTTGTCTCTTGTTATAGTCTTTGTTTTAAAGTCTAGTTTGTCCAAAATAGGTATTACTGCTCAGGCTTTCTTTTGACATCCATTTGCATGATAGATGTAGGTGTCTTTAGGTCTAAAATGAGTCTCTTTTAGGCAACATATAGATTTTTTAAATCCATTATGACACCTCATGTCTTTTTATTGGAGGATTTAGTCCATTGATATTCAAATAATTGTTGATAGATATGCATTTATTGCCACTTTCTTACTTGCTTTATCATTGTTTCTGGAGATTTTTTCTGATCCTTTCTCAGCTTTGTCACTTTTGTTCTCTTCTTTGCACTTAAAATATCCCCACTAATATTTCTTGAGGGTTGGTCTACTGGTCATGAATTCCTTTAGTTTTTGTTTTTCTGGGAAACTCTTCAATTCTCTTTCTATTCTAAATGATAGCCTTGCTGGATAGAGTATTCTTGCTGCAAATGTTTCCCATTCAGCCATTTGTCATATAATGCCACTCCCTTCTGCCAAGTTTGTGTTGGGAAATCTTCAGCTAGCCTTAATGGTTTTCTTCTGTAAGTTAGGGACTTCTTTTGTTTTTCTACTTTTATTTTTTTTTTTTCTTTATCACTGTATTTTGGAAATTTAATCACAATATATCTTGGTGTTGGCCTGCTTTTGTCAGTTTTGATGGGAGTTCTCTGTGCCTCCCGGATCTCAATGTGTGTTTCCTTCCACAGATTAAGGAAGTTTTCAGCTATTATTTCTTCAAATGAATTTTCTGTCCCCTTTTCTCTCTCTTCTTCTTTTGGTACTCCTATAAAATGAATGTTACTATGCTTGAGGGAGTCACTGAGTTCCCTAAATCTCTTGTGTTGCATAATTCTTCTCTCTTTGTTCAGCTTGATTACTTTCCATTACTTTGTCTTCTAGGTTATTTATTCATTCTTCTCCTTTTCCCAGCCTGCTATTCATTACATCAAGCCTGTTTCTAATCTCATTTATTGCACTCTTCATTTCTGAAACCTTTTCAATTATTTTATCTCTGTGGTAAGGGTCTCACTGATGTCTTCTGTTCTGTTCTCAAGCCCATTGAGTATCCTCATGATTGTTGCTTTAAATTCTCCATCAAGCATCTTACATATATCTCTCTGGCTTAGATCTCTGGCGATGGCCTTGTCTTGCTCTTTCATTTGGGATAAATTCCTCCATCTTCACATTTTGTCTAAGTCTCTGCCTCCTCCTTGTGTTAGAAAGGTCAGTTATGGGATGCCTGGGTGGCTCAGTTGGTTAAGTGTCTGCTTTCAGCTCAGGTCATGATTCCAGGGTCCTGGGATTGAGCCCCACATCGGGCTCCCTGGTTGCAGGGAATCTGCTTCTCCCTCTCCTTCCTGCTCTGCTTCTCTTACTATCTCTCTCTCTCTCTCAAATAGATAAATAAAATCTTTAAAAAAAGAAAGAAAGGCCAGTTATGTCTCCTGCCCCTGAAAGTAATGACCTTATGAAGACGAAGTCATGTAGTGCCCATGTCCTAGTGCTCAGGGTGTGTCACCAGTGTGTGTTGTGTACACTCTGCTATTTTTTATTTATTTATTTTTATTTTTTTGGCTGCTCTATTCTTCAGGCCACTCATCTGCTGAAGCCCTCCTTGCCTGCTGTGGGCAGTGTTTCATACTTGGCTTGAATGTGGTGAGTTTTAACTAGGTGTGCTTTGGTCTACTTGTGAAATGAGACCTGTCACCACTTCCTCCAGAACTGAGGCCCTGTAGAACTCTCTGGTCTGGAGACATGGCATGTGCAGGGGGTTGTGCTGGTCTTCTGGGTGAAGGGCCTATCATGGTGGGAATAGGTCAAGAGTTATTGAGAAAAGTACTCTCACCAGATCACAGGGTTTGGGGCTTGTTGTATGTAAGTTAGGCAGCCAGCATGGGTGCTGTGGTGTTTCCTGCAGGTGGCTCTGTGTTTATGCTGAGGGCCAAGGGAATAAAATGGTGCCAGCCAGCTCCTTTGTTCCCACTGAGGTGTCTCTATGAATGCAGCCTCTCAGGGACATGCTCTGGGAAGAATGAATACTCTCCCCACTTTGTGTCCCAGGCACTCTTCAGATGGCTGTTTCCACACTGTCCACCTCTAGGTTGTTTGCCTGCCTTCTCTCCAGGAGTAGTGCAGTGCCCTCCAGTCTCTGACCTGGCTGGCATCTACCAAGCCTGCTGAACTTTAATACTCCAGACTTTAATCTGGGCTGGTTGCAAGAACTCATGGAAGTCAGCCTCTCTCATTTTCCAAGCCAATGTCTTTGGGCAAACATTCTACATTCCCCTGTGTACTTCTCTCTCTCTCTCTCACCCTTCTCTGTGACCATGGCTCCCTCCCTTCTGTAGCACTTTCAATCCATTTCTCCTCTGAACCGTATCTCCATGCTTCCTAACCTCTTCAGTGTGGTCTCTTCTGTCCTTTTAGTTGTGGAGTTTGCTCTGTCATCTTCAGATCTATTTCTGGGGTATTAATATGATTTGATAGTTATCTAATTATGTTCCTAGAATGAGGCAAGCCTAGGGTCCTCCTATTCTTCTGGCATCTTCCTCTCTTCCTCCCTCATTTCTTCTTTGAAATGGGTATATTAAACCAAATAACTTTTATGGGCAATTTTAGCTCTAATATTATATCATTTTACTTCTGGGTTTTAAATAGCCCTGGTATTCCATGCCATATTTATGTATGGATGCATATATAATTATTGCATAATATACAGATATTTTATAAATAATAAGGCATTGCTTATAGTTGACAAGAGAATGGGAATCTGGAACCAGTTTGCCAGAGGGGAGGTGGCTGGGAAGATGGTTAAAATAGATAAAGGGGATTAAGAGGTACAAAATTCCATTTATAATATAAATAAGTCATGGAAATATAAAAGACAGCATAAGTAATATAGTCAATAATATTGTCATAACTAACATTGTATGATGAAAGTGAATACAGTTATCATGATGAGCATTGAGTAATGCATAGAATTACTGAATCAATATGTTATACATCTGAAACTAACATAGCATTGTATGTTCATTACACTTCAATAAAGAAAAATTCAGAATCTGCCACTGACTAGCTGTGTGACTTTAGGCAAGTTACTTAAACATTTCCATGTCTCAGTTGTCTCATCTGTAAAAAGAAGTAATAGTGCCTACCTCTATAAGTATTTAATGAGTTAATATTTCTAAGTTTCTATAGTAGGTGCTACATAAATATGTTCTTAAAAATGAACAAATTCTGGGGCACCTAGGTGGCTCAGTTGGTTAAGCGTCCAACTCTTGATTTCAGCTCAGGTCATGATCTCAGGGTCCTGGGATTGAGCCCCATGTCAGGCTACCCACTCAGTGGGGAGTCTGCCTGAGATTCTCTCCCTCTCCCTCTGTCCTTCCCCCCCACTCACGTTTTCTCTCTCTCTCAAATAAATAAACCATTAAAAATGAACAAATTCTTAACATTTTACAGTGTAAAATTACTATATGCATATCTAACTGTTGTAGCCAAAGACTGAATGCAGACTAATGTCTCCAGGAGGAAATCATTAAAAGAAATTACATACTTTTTCATGCATAACTTTTTGTATTAGTAAAAATTTCTATTGTTGTTGTTTGTTTTGTTTTGTTTTTTGTTTTGTTTTTTGGCTAGTAGTAATAGCTAAGTATTTCTCTTTCTCTCTCAAGCCTGAGGTTGTATCATGATTAGGGACTTTTATGGTTATTAATAAATAAAAATGCACTTGAATGTCCCCAGTTAACTTGACTTTATATCACAACAGGAACTCAGGTTCAACCAGCACTTTCATTTGTTAATACCTCCAATGGAGGTATAGTACTTTACTTGAGGCAAGAGATAATTATTTTTGACAAAGGAAGGATGCAATGTAGGCTACCCCACTTATTATTAATCACTAATTTATGAGTGTTGCAAATATAATGTGCTTCAGACAGGCAACTATTTTTTTTTTCTTCTTGCCTCAGCTCTCATCCTGATTACATGAAGGAAAAAGTGTCAAGTGGTCTTGAAAAGAGGTTCTTTCCCCTTTTACGAGAAAGTGCAACTAGAAAGAAAACATAGAATTATTTCAATTTTGCTTCCAGATATCCATAAATCTACACACTAAATACTTAAGTTAAACATGTACATATTTACATACAGGGAAAATGAGCACTCTAAGGAGTTGTGTTAGTTATTAAAACCCTGATGTCTTGGGTAGGGATATAAGTGAATGTGACCACGTTTAGGGTCTTTTTCTCTCCATGTTTAAGTGATCTGTGCAGTCATTTTGCTCCTGATTTTTTTGAAGTATAATTAGCATGCAGTGTTATCTTAGTTTCAGGTGTGCAATATAATGATTCAATAATTCTACACATTACTTAGTGCTTATCATGATAAATGTTCTCTTAGTCCACTTTATCTATTTCATCCATCCCCCCATCCACCTCCCCTCTTGCAACCACCAGTTTGTTCTCTGTATTTAAGAATCTGGGTTTATTTTTGTTTGTCTTTTTATTTGTTTGTTTGTTTTGTTTCTTTTTTTAACTTTTTTAGAAGTAGAGAGAGAGTGTGTGTGTGTGTGAGTGAGGGGGGTGGTCAGAAGGAGAGGGAAAGAGAATCTTAAGCAAGCTCCACACCCAGCATGGAGCCCGATGTAGGGCTCAATCTCAAGACCCTGAGATCATGACCTGACCTGAAATCAAGAGTCAGATGCTTAACTGACTGAGCCACCCAGGTGCCCCTGTTTCTTTCGTTTCTTAAATTCCACATGTGAGTGAAATCACATGGTATTTGTCTTTCTCTGACTGACTGATTTTGCTTGGTGTAATACTTTCTAGATCCACCCATGTTGTTGCAAATGGCAAGATCTCATTATTTTTTATGGCTGTGTAATATTCCATTGTATATATATATCACTTCTTTATCCATTCATCTATCAATGGACACTGTTTTGCTTCCCTAATTTACCTATTGTTAATTAAACTATTTGGTTTACACCAAAATAAACAGCTTTTGCACAGCAAAGGAAACCATCAAATAAAATATAAAAGGACACCTACTGAACGGAAGAAGATATATGAAAATGAAGTATCCAATATTCCATTGATATCCGAAATATATAAAAAATGCATACAACTCAACAGCAAAAACTCACAAATAATCTTATTAAAAAATGGACAGAGGACCTGAATAGATACTTTTCCCAAAGAAGACATATAAGTGACCAACAGACACATGAAAAGATGCTCAACATCACTAATAATCAGGGAAATGCAAATCAAAACTACAATGAGATATTGCTGCTGATATTTTTTTTTAATGAGCTTAAGTGTTAGGCATGTCCTCTTACAATAGTTAGATATCTAGGCTGGTGCTTCAATAATACTTTTCTTCTAAGAATAGACATCTAGAAAAAGAAGCCAAAATAAACATAAAGAAACCCCACTCCCCTCTCTCCAAAATCTGCACCTTCCAAATCTGCTCTTAACCTAAGATTCAATGACTTTTAAGCTTACCAGTCTATAAATAGACACTTGCCTATTATTCATGTGCTTCACTTACAACTACGCTATTATTCCTTCTCAGTAAGTGGCATCCCCTTCCTCAATGCACACATATTACTCTCTACTATATGACTAGAGTGGAGAATATGTGCTGAGTGATATTTATTTATGTATTTGTGTTTGCTTAATAAACAAAGTCAGGGTCAGTATGACTCATTTTTCCTTTTGCCTCAGTTTCTAATATGACTCAACAAGACAATATTTAGAAAAATATCACATTTTACCAAATAATTCAGAAACAGTAGTCTTTCATGTTCTATAAGATTACATTCATTGACTGCAAGAACCTGGTCATTATCTGGTAATCTATCAATGGACCAGCAAATGTAGGAGAGGTGACTGGTGAGGGCTCTCAGTCTACTCTTCACAGAATTAAAAAGCACTCTTTAGGGATGATGCCAAAATAGAATCAAGACTATTTGAGTACCTACTGTTTTCTCCAGTAGTGGTGGAATTCCTTAATCAGAGCAATAGGGTCTTCTGAAGAAGCCATGGGGAGTCTGGTAGGTTTAATTCATTTATGCCTAAAGAAACATAGAAAAGCAGTGGTCAAGTGCAGCATGAAGAAGATTCTCATAGAGGGCTGGATATTTCAGCAGATGGATAATGAGACCCCAAAAATGGATTACCATGGGCAAAAATAGTATGGAGAGAGTTATACTTAGCTGGTGGTGGTAGCAAAGTCGAGTGGGAATCCCTTTACCATCTGACATCTTTTTTTGACTTGGCAGCCTTTGGAAAGGGTGATAAATGATAGGAATGTCAGTCGCAGGGTTCATGTGTCACTCTTTGATCACAAGGAGCTCTTAACTATGATTAACTAGCTAGAACAATCCCACAGTTTCTATTCAAACACAGCACAGTTGGAGGATAGAAACTGACTTGTTCTCAAGTGGGAATTTTTTTCTGAGTTCTCATAACCACAACTGTTTCATTGATTAATGAATACACATGGAGGGAGATCCAAATGGCCACTGGCTGTCAGTAAAACTAATGCTGAGATAGATTAACTTCCACAGAAAACTACCTTGCAAGTATCCTTGTAATGCTTATAGATGTCTTCTTATGTGGGGTAATTTAGGTGCACCAAAAAACATACTCCACTCCTTTCTGCTCCATGTTGCACAATGATCTCTTGCCTGGGCTTGCCACTTTGCCTGAAATATCCCATTGTAGATTCAGTCCTTTAAGGTATTTTGTCTCCAAGAATTTTTTTTAAATGACTTGTAATTTTTTTTTGAGACAGGGATAGAGGGAGAGAGGGAGAGAGAGAAAGAGAGAGAGTAAGAGAAATCATGCATGATTGGGGAGGGAGGAGCAGAGGGAGAGAGAGAATCTTTTTTTTTTAAGATTTTATTTATTTATTTGAGAGAGAGAATGAGATAGAGAGAGCATGAGAGGGGGGAGGGTCAGAGGGAGAAGCAGACTCCCCACCGAGCAGGGAACCCAATGTGGGACTCAATCCTGGGACTCCAGGATCATGACCTGAGCCGAAGGCAGTTGCTTAACCAACTGAGCCACCCAGGCACCCAAGGGAGAGAGAGAATCTTAAACAGGTTCCACACCCAGTATGGAGACCAATGTGGGGCTCAGTCTCATGAACCTGAGATCATGACCTGACCTGAAATCAAGAGTCAGATGCTTAACTGACTAAACCACCCAGGAGCCCATCCAAGAATTTCTTAATAAATGAAAATACTACAAGGAGGATTTTCACATTAACGCATTAACTGTAGTCGATCAAATACACTAGTTTTCAGAGAGTGGACAGGATGAAATATACAAATAGAGATTCCTTTTACTTTGTAGAAGAAGGGAAGTAAAGGAACATAGATGGGGACAGTCTAAGTGGTGCAACATATTAGGATTACCAGAGAAACCAGATTATATCCTAAGTATTGGCGAAGAATTCTACAAAAGGGAAGAATGGGCAGGAAAGATAGAAAGCAGACAACCAACATAACAGCTTCCACCTAAACAAATCTGTGTCAAACTAGACCTTTCAAGAATCTTTCCTCATCTAGACAGTAAGCTCCTTGGGGAAGGGGCTCCTTTCAAAGAGACTAGAGTTTGAATACCAGCTTTGGTTGGGAGATCTTGAACCACTTGCTTTCTGCTCTCCTCCCTGCCCTGCCTCAGTTTCTTCCTCTTGTACAATGAGTACAATAATGTATACTTCTGGAGTGTGTTGTTAAGATTACATAAGATATCCTAAGTAAAAGTCAGTGATACAGTGCTTAGCACATAATAGATACTCAATACATGTCATTTGTCTTTTTTTTCTGACCTCCAACATCTATTCGTACAATAAGATGTTTGGTACACCAGGGCTTCTCAATAAATACTTTTAAAAGACTTAATGGAGGAAAAATTAGTGGTGAGGATAAAATAGACTAGAGTAATGAAAAGGAATTCCCAGGGGCTCCAGAATCCATAGTAGTCTGTTATGGGGGTTAAGAAAGAAAACCCAGACAGAAAATTACAAACTAACAAAGTTATGATCCCTACTGGTACTTTGTTGTGTGTGAAGGCATAGCCAGGACTATATAAGTACCACCTGAGTGGGACAAATATGTGAGGACAAACTAGAGCAATAGTTCATAGGGACAGAATTCTGTGACTGAGCAGAGTCACAGATTAATCATAAACATCATCAGGCAAATCCAGCTGGAGACAAACATTTTATTGAAATGGTGAATATTCTCAGGCACTTTTTTCAAGTCTCTTTTTTAAATTATATTTCATGGACAAAAGTCATGTAAGATATAAAAAAAAAGTGGTTTTAGTTTGGGGGTCACTTCATCAATTTCTTTTAGAAAAGCCATATACCCCAAAACTATTCAGTGTTACTTGCTAGCTTTTTCAACTCCCAAGACCATATAAGCTGAGAGAAAGCAGAGTAGAGGGGGAAAACCAGAGGTCAGAGAACTAGGACACCTGGCTTCTAGTCTTCACTTTATCACTAATTGGTGGTATGACTTTGGGAAAATCACTTCTATTTCTGGGCCTCAATTTTTCATCCGTAAAATGTAATAGTTGGACTATATTATCCCTAAGGTTAATTTGAGTTCTGACAGCCTAAGTCCACCACAAAGTTTGATTTGGTTAGCCTGGGAAGATGGTATAGTAGGTGGATCCTAAGCTCACCTCATCCCATGGGTACACCTAGATAACAGCCACACCAGTGCAACTAACCCAGGAAACAATCCAAAGACTGGCAGAACAGATTCTCCACAGTTAATCTTAGGGAGGAGCCCACATCAAAAATGGTAGTAGGGGCAGAATATATGGTTGTGAACCAAACTCCTGGCCAGATTAAGCACAAATGGAAGGGAAAGAACAAGCATGGAAAAGACCAGGCACCCCAGACATAAGGGACCTGCACTGGGAAGATAAGTCCTCATAACATTTGGCTTTGAAAACCAGTGGGGCTTAACTTTGCACTTTTAAAATAAGCAGGACTTAACTCTAAGTGCTTTAAAAATTAGCATTTTTAGCTGTGGGAGAGCCAGAAGGGAAACTGAGTCCCAGCCATTAGACAGAATAACAATCCCTGCAAGACACAGCATAGAAGCAGCAGTTTGAAAAGTGCCTAGGGTATAAGGGAAGGAGATCTGTTTACTAATCTCAGAACTTGTGCTGGAAGAACAGGGTTCTTTAAAATACTTCAAGAACAAAAGAGCTGGTGGGTACCATTTATCTTCCCAACCCCAACCTAAATAGCCAGCCCTCCCCCACCAAAACCAGCTTGAACACTTTTCACCTAGCTTGGTAACACTGAAGGCCCCATTCCTTGTTCTCCTGCATAGTTGCCCATCCAATCCAATCCACTCAGCAATAGTCCCTCCAAAGTGACCCGTGCTCTGGCGAGAGGAAAAGATAACCACACATACCAGCTCAACTGCAACCCCAGCAGTGGGCTGGGGGTAGATATCTGGTCTGACTGCCAGCCTCTCCTATCAATAAAAACCTCACTGGTGGCAGCACAAAGAGAGTCTTGTAGTTTGGGGTCACTGCAACCCCAAGAGACAGAGTGAAGGCAGACATCTGGTTCTGACTACAAGTCCCACTCACCAAGAAAATCCTTTCAGGGGACAATATAGGGAAAGCACCCTGCAATTCAGTGCAACAGCAGCCCCAATGAAAGGGCTGAGGATAGGCATCAGGTCTGACCCAAGTATAAGACCAAGGTAGTCCTAGACTGGCCCCTTAATGGTTCAGGGACCAAAACCTGCCCACAACAGGCCAAGTGGGCCATTGCAACTGACTAGACTGAAGGCAAACATGGCTCAGCCACAATAGTAGGGTGCATGCAACACACATAGAAAACACCCCTGAAGTGCCTGGTCTGGGTAACCAGGAGCCATTGCTCTATAGGGCATTGCAGGATCTCTTCTTCATAACACCACTACCTTTAAGATAAGGATTATAAATGATCTTCCTAATATATAGAAACAGATACAGGAAGTTAGACAAAATGATGAGGCAGAGGAGTATGTCCCAAATGGAAAAACAGGAAAAAATCACAGCAAAAGGACTAAATGGAATGGAGATAAGCAACATTCCTGATAAAGAATTCAAGGTAATGGCCATAAAGATACTTACTGGGCTTGAGAAAAGAATAGAGGATCTCTTCAACAAAGAGAAAATATTTTTAAAAAAAAGGAGCCAGAGATGAAAAACTCACTCAATAAAAGAAATTAAAAATACTCTAGAGAGAATATATAGTAGATTAGAGGAAACAGAAAAACAGATCAGTGAGTTAGAAGACAAGATAATAGAAGCCAACCAAGCCAAATGGCAGAAAGAAGAAAAAGAAAAAGAATAGTGAAAAATGAGAATAAGTTAAGGGAACTCAGCAACATCATCAATTGTAATGACATTGGCATTATAGGGATTTCAGAAGGAAAAGAAAGAGAAAGGGAGCAGAAAATTTATTTGAAGAAATAATGGCTGAAATAATCCCTAATCTGGGGAAGGAAACAGACATCCAGATTCAGAAATCACAGAGAGCTACCAACAAAAGGAAGTCAAGGAGGTTTGCACCAAGGCACATAATAATTAAAATGGCAAAATTGATAGAGAGTTTTAAAGGGAGCAAGAGAAAAAAAAAAAAAAAAGAACAAAAAGCAGTTTCATAAAAGGGAAATTCCATAAGGCTATCAGCTGATATTTCAGCAGAAACTTTGTAGGACAGAAGAGAGTGGCATGATATATTAAAAGTGTTAAAAAAGGAAAAAAAAAACACCTGCAACCAAAAATACTCTATCCAACAGGACTTTATTCAGAATAGAAGGAGAGATAGTTTCCAAGACAAACAAAAGTTAAAGGAGTTCATCACCACTAAAAAAGCTAAAAAGCATTAAAGGGAATTCTTTGAGTGGAAAGGAAAGGTCATAATCAGGAGTAAGAAAATTACAAAAGGAAAAAAAAATTACAAGTACATGAAAACATAATAAAAGTAGTAGATTGATCACTTATAAAGTCAAGGTGGAGGTTAAAGCTTAAAAGCAGTAAAATCAATTATACCTACAAAAATCAGTCAAGGAATTTACAAAATGATAGGGTATATGGCATGACATCATATACATAAAATGTGGAGGGTGGAGTAAAAATTCAGTGCTTTTAGAATGAGTTCAAACTTAAGCAATCATCAATTTAATATAGACTGTTATATGCACAGGATGTTATATATAAACCTAATGGTAACCACAAATAAAAAACCTGTAATGGATTTGCAAAAAAAAATATAGAGAGAAAGGAATCCAAGCATATCATTAAAGAAAGCTATCGAACCACAAGGGAAAAGAGCAAGGGAAAAAAATGGAACAGAGAAAAAAATAAAAAAAAAACTATAAAACAAGTAAAAAATGGCAATAAGTACATACTTGTTAATAATTAGATTGTAAATGCACTAAATGGTCCAATCAAAGACACAGGGAGAAAGAATGTACAATACAGCAAAACCCATCTATGTGCTGCATACAAGAGACTCATGTCAGACCTAAAGACATATACAGATTGAAAGTGAAAAGATGTAAAAACATTTATCATGCAAATGGAAACAAAAAGAAAGTGTGGTAGCAGTACTTATATCAAACAAAATAGACTTTAAATATTTTATTTATTTATTTATTTATTTATTTATTTATTTATTTATTGTAGAGAAAAAGAGAGAGAGCATACACGAGCAGAGGGAGGGGTAAAGGGAGAGAGAGAGTCTCAAGCAGATTCCACTCTGAGCACAGAAACTAATAATGCAGGACTTGATCCCATGGCCCTGAGATCATGACCTGAGCCAAAATCAAGAGACAGAAACTTAACCAACTGAGCCACCCAGGCTCCCCAAACAAAATAGACTTTAAAACAAAGATTGTAATAAGAGACAAGAAAGATATTACATGACCATAAATAAATAATCAAACAAGAAGATACATCAATTGTAAATATTTATGGACTCAACATGGGAGCACCCAAAGACACAAAGCAAGCATTAACAGACATAAAGGAAAAACTCCATAATAACACAATAATAGTAGGGGACTTTAACACTCCACTTCCATCACTGGACAGAAAGAAAAGAAAAACAACAAGGAAACAGTGGCTTTGAATGACACATTGGAACAGAAGAACTTAACATATATTCAAAACATTTCATTCAAAAACAGCTGAATGAACATTCTTTTCAAATGCATATGGAACATTTTTCAGAATAGATCACATTAGGTCACAAAACAAGTCTCAGTGAATTTTAAAAATGTTGAAATCATATCATGCTTCTTTTTCAACCACAGTGGTATGAAACTAGAAATCAATGACAAGAAAAAATCTGGAAATAACAAATACATGGAAGCTAAATAACATGTTAGTAAACAATTAATGGGTCAATGAAGAAATTAAGGGGGAAGTAAAAAAACATGTGGAGAGAAATGAAAATAAAAGCACAATGGTCCAAAATCTTTGGGATGCAGCAAAAGCTGTTGTAAGAAAGAAGATTATAACAATACAGGCCTACTGCAAGAATAAAAAAAAAAAAACTAACCTTATACCTAAATGTGTTAGATAAATAACGGAATAAAGCCCAAAGCCAGTAGAGGAAGGGAATAATAATACTTAGAGTAGAAATAAAAGAAATAGAAACTAAATAACAGTAGAAAAGATCAATAAAACCAGGAGTTGTTTCTTTGAAAAGATTAAAAAAATTGATAAACCTTTAGCCAGACACATTAAAGGCCAGAGAGGACTCGGATAAATAAAATCAGAAATGAAGAAGGAGAAATAACAGCTGACAAAACAAATAAAAATAATTATAAGAATATGACAAAACATTATATGCCAATAAATTGTACAACCTAGAAGAAATGGATAAATTCCTAGAAACATGTAACCTTCCAAAACAGAATCAGGAAGCAATAAAAAAAATTGAACAGATTACTAGCAATGAATTGAGTCAGTTATCATAAACTCACAACAAACAGAAGTCCAGAATCAGATGTCTTCACAGATGAATTCTACCAAACACCTAAACTGTTAATACTTATTCTTCTCAAACTATTTCAAAATATAGAAGAGTAAGGAAGGCTTCAAAATGCATTCTATAAGGCCAGCATTACCCTAATACCAAAAACAGATAAAGACATTGGAAAAAAAAAAAAGAAGAAAGAAAAGAAAAGAAAAAAGAAAACTACAGACCTCTAATGAACATAGATGCAAAAATTCCCAACATAGTATTAGCAAACCAAGTCCAATAATACCTTAAAAAATCAATCTTCATGATCAAATGGGATTTATTTTGGGGATACAAAGGTGTTTCAATATTCTCAAATCAATGTGATATACCACATTAATAAGAGAAAGGATAACACCACATGATCATCTCGATACATGCAGAAAAAGCATTTGGCAAAGTACAACATCCATTCATGATAAAAACTCTCAACAAAGTAGGCTTAGAGGTAAAATACCTCAACATAATGAAGGCCATATATCAAAAAACACAGCTCACATCATACCTAATGGGAAAAAACTGAGAATTTTTCCTCTGAGATCAGGAAGAAGACAAGGATATCCATTCTCATCACGTTTATTCAACATAGTACTGGAAGCCCTAGCCATGGTAATCAGACAAGAAATAATAAATAAAAGGCATCCAAATTGGTAAGGAAAAGTGCCACTACTTGCAGATGACATGATACTCTATATAGAAAACCTTAAAGATACCACCAAAAAACTGCTAGAACTAATACATGAATTCAGTAAAATTGCAGGAAAGAAAATATACAGAAATCTGTTGCATTTCTATACACTAATAATGGAGTAGCAGAAAAAGAAATTAAGAAAACAATCCCATTTACAATTGCATCAAAAATAATAAGATACCTAGTAATAAACTTAACAAAGAAGGTGAAAAACCTATACCCTAAAAACTACAAAACATTGATGAAAGAAATTGAAGGTGACACAAAGAAATGGAAAGACATTTCATGCTCATGGATTGGGAGAACAAATATTGTTAAAATTCCCATATAACCTGAAAAATCTATACATTTAATGCAATCCCTATCAAAAAAAAAAAAAAAAGAAAAAAAAGCAACAGTATTTTTCACAGAACTAGAACAAACAATGCTAAAATTGGCATGGAACAACAAAAGACCCTAAATACCCAAAGCAATCTCGAAAAAGAAGAACAAAACTGTAGGCATCACAATCCCAGATTTTAAGATATATCACAAAGCTATAATAATCAAAACAATATGATATTGGGATAAAAATAGATACAGAGATCAGTGGAGCAGAACAGACAGCCCAGAAATAAACCCACACATTATGGTCAATTAAGATATGACAAAGGAGGCAAGGATATACGTTGGGAAAAAGCCTCTTCAACAAATGGGGTTGAGAAAACTGAACAGCTATATGCAAAAAAAAAAAAAAAAAAAAAAAGAATGTGGACCACTTTCTTATGCTATATACAAAAATAAACTCGAAATGGATTAAAGAACTAAGTGTCAGACCTGAAACCATAACATTCCTTGAAGAAAATTTAGAGAGTAACTTTTTTGACATGGGCCATAGAAACATTTTTCTAGATACATTTCATCTGGCAGGTGAAATAAAAGTAAAATTAAATTAAATTGTTGTGACTACACCAAAATAAAAGGCTTTTACACAGTGAAGGAAACCATCAACAAGATAAAAAGGCAAACCTACTGAATCGGAAAAGTTATTTGCAAATGATATAACCAATAAGGGGTTATATCCAAAATATATAAAGAATTTATACAACTCAACACCAAAAAAAAAAAAAAAAAAAAAGATCTGATTGAAAAATGGGCAGAAGACCTAAATAGACATTTTTCCAAAGAGGACATACAGATGGCCAACAGACACATGAAAAGTTGCTCAACATCATTAATCATCAGGGAAATAAAATCAAAACCACAATGAGATATCAACTCACACATGTCAGAATGGCTAAACTCAAAAGTACAATAAATAACAAGTGTCGCTGAGGATGTAGAGAAAAATAAACACTTGTGAACTATTGGTGGGACTTCAAATTGGTGCAGCCACTATAGAAAACAGTGTGGAAGTTCCTCAAAAAATTTTAAAAAATATAATTACCATAGGACCCAAAAATTCCACTACTGGGTATTTGCCCAAAGAAAATGAAAACACAAATTCTAAAAGATATATGTATCCCTATGTTTATTGCACCATTATTTACAATAGCCAAGATATGGAAGCAACCTAAGAGTCCATTCTTAGATTAATGATAAAGAATTGGTATAGAATGGGATATTACTCATCCATAATAATAATGTGATCTTGCCATCTGCAACAACACTAATGGACCTAGAAGGTATAATACTAAGTGAAATAAGTCAGACAGAGAAAAATAGTGTCTCTATTTTTAAGCTCAGAATGACTGAAATTTGATCAGTGGATTTAAGTTAACATATTCATGACCAAGAACTAAAAGATATTATCCAGGACCTTCACAGAGACCATGCAGGCACTTTCCTAGTAGTTTTCTTTTAAATAATTCATAGGAACCATCACAGACCCAAGCTAAAAGGAGGGTGGTACCATGGGAGGAGAGTAGGGGAGGGATTTTAAACAAGATCCACCCTTCAAATCTTATACTATACTTGCTTATCAGCCTACACATAGAGTAAATAATCCAACAAGTTCAGTCAGCACAAACTTATTGAATACCTGGGGCGGTATGCTGGTTTCTTTTTTCTTTTTTCTTTTTTTTCCTTTTGTCAGTATGCTCCTTTCATTGACAAGCCCGATGATGACATAGGTAGTAATTCAATCAGCTTTTGTAGAGTTCAATAATTCATCAGTTGCATATAACACCCAGTGCTCATCACATCACGTGCCCTCAGTGCCTATCACCCAATTACCCCATACCCCCACCCACCTCCCCTCCAGCAACCCTCAGTTTTTTTCCTATAGTTAAGAGTCTCTCATGGTTTTTCTCCCTCTCTGATGACTTCCCATTCAGTTTTCCCTCCCTTCCCCTATGATCCTCTGTGCTGTTTCTCATATTCCATCAATGAGCCTCATATTTTTTTCAATTGATGGTAGAACTGATTGGACATTTTAAATAAATATTAGATTTTATTAATCTTCATTAATAATCTATTAATCTTTACTAGTGGTTTAGTCTTAAGAAACAAGGTAACTGAGGCCTAGAGAAAGTAAAGTATTCATTCTTTTTTTTCATTTTTTTTTTTAAATTTTGTAAATCTGTTTTATTAGCTGTATAACCGGGAAGATGGTGTAATTTATGAAGTAAAGTACAGTATTTTGAGATAGCTGTAAATCATGGTATAAATGCATCATAATTTTTTAAATACAGAACTATTTAACATACAAGCTGAATCAAAACTAGTAAAAATGTTTGGTCTTGGATATTCAAAATACAAGTTTATTACATTGGCAAAATGTTTAATTAGCAAATATGATGCTTCTTTAAATATTTAAAATTTAAGGTAATTTTTAAATCACCTGTTTTTAAAAATATTTATTTATTTATTTATCTGAGAGAGAGAGCATGAAGAGAGAGAGGGAAGGAGAAACTCAAGCAGACTCTGTGCTGAGTGTAGAGTCTGACTTGGGGCTCGATCTCACAACCCTGAGATCGTGACCTGAGCTAAAACCAAGAGTCAGAAACTTAACTACTGTGCCACCCAGGTGCCCACGGTATTCATTCTTAGTTATATAGCAACTTAATGGCAGAGCCAGGACTAGAACCTAAATTTTAATTCAAAAGGCTTGGGTTCCTTTATCCACACCACACTTCCAACTATACATTCTCTAATATGTGAGTGGATATTTATCTTCCCATATAGTCAGATCATTTGGATGTAAGCTTTGTTTATGTTATTAAAAACTATCAATTTTTAAATCAACACCAGTGTACAAATCACTGAAAACACATGTCCTTCATTTTGCTTTCTGCAATGGCATGGTAACCAGTGTTCTTGCTATGTGCATAAAAACATTAACACTTATTCCTGTCTTTTCCCCATCTCTTTCTCTATCCCCACCCCCACATACAGAAACACAGACATACAGACATCTATTTTCACTGGCATGCAAGACTGGAAGAAAGTAACTAAAATAGGACAATGTTCTTTTTCTTGGCCAACCCCTTTCCTGCTCCTACAGTTTGTTAAATTATCAGTCTAGGAAAAAGTAATTAAGTGATGAGATGAGCAATACCTTGTTGTAAATCAAGTTACTGTGCTAGATGCCACTGGAGAGAAAAAGGAGACATGGCCTCTCTTCTTGAAAACTTATAGACTGGCAGCAGTGGCACAATACACAAAACAAGAGAGAAATGAGTAAAATCAGTTGCTAAATTGAACAAGTCATATGTTAGCTCTATAGAAAGCTACCATATATTTAGGGTACAAACCCACCACCATTCTTAATGTGGTTGGGGCATTCCATATGGCCTTTCTAAAAGAAGTGATTTCACCAATTCAAAAAACTCATACTTCTCTTTCCCATTTTTTCAACTTTAAGCCTTATAACAATTCTGCTCCTTATAAGCATTTTAAGGTGAAAGCTTGACCAAGCATAATGGTCCCATATGCTGAAGGAAATCTGACAGGCAAAAGGCAGGTATAACTTAACTTTCCCAGTATAATTTCAATCCAATTGCACATGGCATTTTGCAAATTTTACAGAAGAATTCTGTACAAAGTAATGTGAAGTATCTATTAGGTATTTGCATGATGAGTAATACCTCTGAGATAGAGATGCCCTCAATCACACTATTCTCACAAATAGAGAAACTGAAAAATGAAGAAGCTTACTTCCTTGTTCAGGTTTATGCCCCTAGCTAGTCCCCAAAAAGCACAACTTGAAGCTCAAGCTTCTGATTACTGCCTGCTGAAAATATGACTTAGAACAGAGTTCAGGGATGCATGTCCCAAAACACTTCCTCTACTTCCTCTTGCATAAGAAAACATAAAAATGGGAGGCAGGGTGCAGAGAGCAGGAGGACGTGGGGAATAACCAACATCAGGAGACAGACTATCCTAAACCTTGTACCTGTTTGTTTCCCAGAGTTCTGTAGCTGATTAGGTCAGATGGTTACAACACTGAGGTCCTAAACTTAAGTATGTGAGTTAAATTCCATTAATTTTCTCTGTAATATAGCCATATATTGTATTCTGAACCCATGACAAGAATCCTATAACTCCAAATCCTTGCTCCAAAGGGAGAAAATGATTCAAAATATAAATAGAGATCTACTTTCTCTTCTTCTTTTAATTCAATTTTTTAATTTAAATTTTAGTTAACACATATGGTAAAAGTAGTTTCAAGTGTACAATTTAGTGATTCATCACTTACGTATAACACCCAGTGCTCACCACAACAAGTACGCTCCTTAATACCCATCACCCATTTAGCCCATCCCTTGCTCACCTCCAACCATCAATGCTCAGTTTCTTCTCTATAGTAAAGAGTCTCTTAGGGTTTGCTTCCCTCTTTCTTTTTATTTCCTCCCCCTATGTTCATTGTTTTGTTTCTTAAATTTCACATTGAGTGAAATCATATGGTATTTGTCTTTCTCTGACTGACTTATTTCACTTAGCATAATACACTCTAGCTCCATCCATGTCATTGGAAATGGCAAGATTTCATTCTTTTTGATGGCTGAGTAATATTCCTTTGTGTGTGTGTATCTGTGTGTGTGTGTGTGTACCACTTCTTTATCCATTCATCAGTCAATGAACATTTGGGCTCTTTCATTAATTTAGGTATTGTTGATAATGCTGCTATAAACATTGGGGTGCATGTGCCCCTTCAAATCTGTATCTTTGTTTCCTTTGAATAAATATCTAGTAGTGCAATTGCTGGGTCATAAGATAGTTTGATTTTTAATTTTTTGAGGAACCTCCATACTGTTTTCCAGAGTGGCTGCACCAATTTGCATTCCCACCAACAGTGCAAGAGCATTCCCCTTTCTCCACATTGTCACCAGCATCTGTTCTTTCCTGTGTTGTTAATTTTAGCCATTCTGACAGGTGTGAGGTGGTATCTCATTGTGGTTTTGATTTGTATTTCCCTGATGATGAGTGATGTTGAGCATCTTTTCATGTGTATGTTAGCCATCTGGAGGTCTTTAGCAAAATGTCTGTTTATGTCTTCTGCCCATTTCTTAAATGGATTATTTATTTTGGGCTGTTGAGGTGTTTATAGATTTTGGATTTTGGATACTAATCTTTTATCAGATATGTCATTTGCAAATGTCTTCTTGCATTCTGTAGGTTACCTTTTAGTTTTGTTGTGTCCTTTGCTATGCAAAAGCTTTTTATCCTGACAAAGTCCCAGTAGTTCATTTTTGCTTTTGTTTCCTTTGCCTCTGGAGAGGTATCTAGTAATAAGTTGCTACAGCTGAGATGAAAGAGGTTGCTGCCTGTGTTTTCCTCTAGGATTTTGATGGTTTCCTGTCTCACATTTAGGTCTTTCATCCATCTTGAATTTATTTTTGTGTATGGTATAAAAAAAATGGCCCACTTTCTGCATGTTGCTGCCCAGTTTTCCCAACACCATTTGTTGAAGAGATTGTCTTTTTTCCATTGGATATTCATTCCTGTTTTGTTGAAGATTAGTTGACCATAGAGTTGTGGGTCCAATTCTGGGTTTTCCATTCTGTTCCATTGATCTATATGTTTGTTTTTGTGCCAGTACCATATTGTCTTGATAACTACAATTTTGTAATATAGCTTGAAGTCTGGAATCACGATGCCTCCATCCTCGCTTTTCTTTTTCAAGATTGCTTTGGCTATTTGGGGTCTTTTGTTGTTCCACAGAAATTTTTGGATTGTTTTTTCTAGTTCTGTGAAAAAATGCTGGTGGTATTTTGATAGGGATTGCATTAAATGTGTAGACTGCATGGAAGTTAAAGAACATCATACTAAAGAATGAAGGGTCAACCAGGAAATTGAAGAAGAAATAAAAAAAATACATGGACGCAAATGAAAATGAAAACACGACAGTCCAGAACTTTTGGAATGCAGCAAAGGTGGTCATAAGAGGGAAGTATATAACAATACAGACCTACCTCAAGAAGCAAGAAAAGTCTCAAAGACACGATCTAACCTTTTACCTAAAGGAGCTAGAAAAGGAACAGCAAATAAAGCCTAAAGCCAGCAGAATAAGGGAAATAATAAAGATTAGTGCAGAAATAAATGATATAGAAACAAACAAAAAACCAGTAGAACAGATCAATGAATCTAAAAGCTGATTCTTTGAATTAATAAAATTGATAAAACCCTAGCAAGACTTATCAAAAAGAAAAAAAAGAAAGGACCCAAGTAAATAAAACCACGAATGAAAGAAGAGAGATCACAATCAACACCACAGAAATACAAGCAATCATAGTATAATATTATGAAAAATTATATGCCAACAAACTAGACAATCTGAAAGAAATGAATAAATTCCTAGAAACATACAAACTACCAAAACTGAAAGCGGAAGAAATAGAAAACTTGAACAGACCCATGACCAGCAAAGAAATTGAATCAGTAATCAAAAATCTCCCAACACACCAAAGTCCAGGGCCAGATGGTTTCCCAGGGGAATTCTACCAGACGCTTAGTTAATGCCTACTCTTCTCAAACTGTTCCAAAAAAATAGAAATGGAAGGAAAACTTCCAAACTCCTTCTACAAGGCCAGCATTACCTTGATTCTAAAACCAAAGACCCTCCCTAAAAAGGAGAACTCTAGGTCAATATCCCTGATGAACATGGATGCAAAAATTCTCAACAAGATACTAGCAAACTGAATCCAACAATACATTAAAAGAATTATTCACCACAATCAAGTGGGATTTATTCCTGGAGTCCAGGAGTGGTTCAATATCTGCAAATCAAATGATGTGATATACCACATTAATAAAAGAAAGAATAAGAACCATATGACACTCTCAATAGATGCAGAAAAAGCATTTGACAAAATACAGCATCCATTCTTGATAAAAACTCTCAACAAAGTAGGGATATAAGGAACACACCTCAACATCATAAAGCCCATATACGAAAAACCCATGGCTAATATCATCCTCAATGGGGAAAACTGAGAGCTTTTCCTCTACTGTCAGGAACAAAACAGGGATGTCCACTCTCACCATTGTTATTTAAAATAGTAAGTCCTAGCCTCCACAATCAGGCAACAAAAAGAAATAAAAGGCATCCAAATTAGCAGGGAAGAAGTCAAACTCACTATTCACATGGCATGATACTCTGTAGAAAACCTGAAAGATCCATCAAAAAATTACTGGAACTGATACATGAATTCAGTGAAGTCACAGGATATAAAATCAACATGCAGGGGCACCTGGGTGGCTCAGTTGGTTAAGCGTCTGCCTTTGGCTCAGGTCATGATCTCAGGGTCTTGGGACTGAGCTCCAGGTAGGGCTCCCTGCTCAGTGGGGAGTCTCCCTCTCTGACTCCCCTTCCCTCTGCCCTGCCCCACTCATGCCCTCTCTCTCTTTCTCTCTCTTTCTCAAATAAATAAATAAAAATCTTTCAAAAAATAAAAATAAAATAAAATCAGCATACAGAAATCTGTTGCATTTTTTACACACGAATAATGAGGCAGCAGAAAGAGAAAACAAAGAATTGATCCCATTTACAATTGCACCAAAAACCGTAAGATACCTAGGAATAAATTTAACCAGTGAGGTAAAAGATCTGCACTCTGAAAACTATAGAACACTTACGAAAGAAATTGAAAAGGACACCCCCCCAGAAAAATGGAAAAAATTTTCCATGCTCATGGATTGGAAAGACAAATTTTGTTAATATGTCTGTACTACCCAAGGCAATCTACCCTCTCTTCTGATGGTTGGTGTGTAGCTTCAGTTTTGTATGTGAAAAACAGAAATGTTTTTCCTTCCAGTTTAGATGCCCTATAACTAATATAGAGTGAAGTTGGAAGATAACAAGCATACACATAAATAAATCCATTCTTCCGGACATGTTTTAGAGATTCTCTATGTATAATTTTCTTCTGAGCTTTTTCCTTGTGTAGATTTTAACTTGCATCTAAAACCACACATTCTGTCCTACTCTCTGATATAACCTTATATCTGGAATTTAGAACCTTTCCTCTAAACTTAGCATAACATAGAGTAGCATAATATAAGAAAACAAATATTTTGTGAAAGCTCTAATATGATTTCCTTTTTATATCACAGCAGCTTAAACGTGAATGGGGATGGTGACTTTCTGTTTAATGCAAACTATGTTATGAAGTCATACACCTTTTTCGAAATTCCTTTTGTATGGTCAGATTTAATATGTGCTACTTTATCCTCCCCAGGTAAATAAGCTCCATAAAGGTATGGGCTATATCTTATATGGCTCCTATTATTACTCATATTACACTTGAAAAATAGTAAACATCATAAACATTGGTCGAAGAGAAACTATTTCATCCATGTTTTCTATGATCCCCATTTTTAAATCTATTTTATTCCTTATTTTATGTGTTTTACTCCCCCCCATTTCTTAGTTCACCTAAACTAAATCTAATAAAAGAACAACCTATTATGAAATTGGTACATCTTATCTCTATTATTAATTCTCTTGATTCTCAAAATAGTGAAATATAGCTGCATCATATACACACAGTATAGCTTAATGGAAAGAGCTTTGGCAACAAATAGAACTGTGTTTGAAATGCAACAAAGACTGTTAAACAACTTTGGGCAAGTTGTTCAGTTTTTGGTTTTTTCATCTATAAAATGGGGGCAAAAATAGAGTTACTGTAAAAATGTAAGATATCTTGCCCAGGGCTCAGTACATCACAAGTGCACAATAAATAAGAACCATTATTATTTTTTTATGATACAGCATCTAAAATCAAAGTTAGAGCCAGTGGTAGATAGGCACCAAAAGCTTATTCTTTCTGGTAGACTTTAGGTAGCTGCTCAGATGCTTGTTAGCTTTTTCTGAAATCATTACTAGGAAGGTAATCATTTTAGAATGGGGTATAAGTTCTTTTGGGAGAAAAATCAAATCTTAGGAATAGCGTGGATTTCATGTAGACCCTTACTCCATAGGGGGAAGCACTAAATGTACTTATAAACCCCCAAATCACATTGGAAAATTCTGATTATTTTCCTTTTGCTATAAAAGCCATATTGGCTTCTCAGAGCTGTGAGAATAGACCAAGGCCAAACACTCAGAATTCTCCATGAAGAAAATGAAGTCAGCCTGCTTAGGAACAAAACCAAGGAAATCAAAACCAATTTACATTCCAAAGTGAATTTTTCAAACCTAAAAATAACTTCATACCACAAAAGGGTTATGTAAAATTAAGACTTCCTTTGGAAAACAAATTTTTGGATATGAAAAAAAAAATCAATTCTATCTTTTTAATAAATGTGCTGAAAATTTACAAAAAAAGATAATGAACTGATAACCACTTCTTAGAAGTACTTCATATTTCTTGGCCCAATATGACAAGGGGGTTAATGCATGAAAACATTAATTTTAGACTTAAAATTTCCTATGCAACATGATACAGTCTTCAGAGGGCAGGATATTATGGTGGTTCACCAGCAATTTTAATTGTATATGTATCCAAAATATTTCCAACAAGTTCGCAAATGTGTTGCTAAATGAAAAGTCTGGAGAAAAAAACTGTATATCTACTTAGTGTATTAAAGCATCCCACATATTGAAGATTCCATAGCATAGAATGCCCCTATTCTCCAGATATTGGTTTAGCCTGGGTTTTCACTACAGCTATGCTTGGCCCAAGTCCCAGTTAGAGAGTAGTTTACAATCCAGGGTAATAAACCTTAGTATCTCTACCCTATTGAACCATGTCACAGAGATTTTCAAATTTATTGATTCCCAGAGGTTACACAGTTTTAAATTGCCTGAGTGATCTTTTTTTTCCCCTAGGAAAGTCTCAGTCACAAATGGCATTTATAGATGTGCAATTCTTACAATTTTAACTTAGAACCAAGATGGTTATTAATAAGTAATTCTATGTCAAATATGACCCAGGTCACACTCTGTGAATTCAGAAAAACATCAATGTTCTCCCTGCAGAATGCAAAATATCTTCATAGTGCTTTGCTTAATCAAATTTCATGGTCCAAAATTGAAGGAATCTTACTCTGTCCTCCACGACCGAAAAGACCTTTCAGCAAATGGCCAGAACAAAGGTGGGTAGCCCAAAATCCAATGGATGATCACCCACTCTGGGTAACTCAGGCCCCAAATCAACTTTCCTTAATTCATCTGGATCAGTTATCTAGACTGGCCACTTCACTCTCTGTCATATTCATACTCTGCCTCAGCTAGGTAAATCATCATTGGGTTATTTTTATTATATCCTTTGGTGTGAAATTAATCACAACTCATTTTTCTTTTTAGTCCTGATAAGCTTTTGGAGGTGATAGACTTTCAGAGGAAAAGGCATTACTGTACCAGATGGCTTGATGTGGATGTGCCTGTTTTTGAAAACAAAAACAGATATTTCTATTTTCAGTAGTTCTTCCACAGAGGGACTAATGTTAGGTCAAGTGACCAAACTTTCCTTTATCATATTCAGTTTTATGAAATATTAAAAATCAGTAACACATAAATTTAACCCCAACATTCTTAAAAAAAAAAAAAAGAGAGAGAAATCTGCTAATACCTTAGAATAGAGTGGGAAAAAAAGATTAAACAACAACAGTAATAGTGTTGGCTATTCAGGGTCTTTTGTGTTCCATACAAACTTTAGGATTGTTTGTTGTAGCTCTGTGAAAAATGCTCTTGGTATTTTGATAAGGACTGCATTAAATATATAGATTGCTTTGAGTAATATAGACATTTTAACATTTGTTCTTCCAATCCATGGGCATGGAATATCTTTCCATTTCTTTGTGTCATCTTCAATTTCTTTCATCAGTGTCTTATAGTTTTCAAAGTACAGGTTTTTCACCTCTTTTACCAAATATTTCTTATAAGTTAATGACATATTTTTATATGATAAAATAATTATCACACTTTATTTTTGGATAACATTAATGATAATTATATACTGCTTAGAGTACCTAATCATTTTTAGGTGACATAAGGTGACCTGTGAGTTGGTTCTTTAAAACTAAATATTTTGAGCAGCTCCTCTATTTTGAATATGTCAGACCAAATGGTGTGCCAGAAAATAAATGATATGTAAAAGACAAACTGATTTATTATTCATCAGATGTGTTTTTTAAACACCCATTTAATTCTAAACCTGCAGAAGGAAATGTTTTCTTGACATTTCTGATTGATGTCACATCAATATGTATAAATAAGGTCATCCTGATTATGAAGGTGAATAAAGTAAGACAATGACTACAAACTACAGAAACATTTTCTGTTTTAAATTAAGCTTCACAATTCTAGACTTCAAGTTATATTACAAAGCTGTAGTGATCAAAAGAGTATGGTACTGGCACAAAATAGATACGTAGATCAAAAGAACAGAATAGAAAACCCAGAGATGAACCCACAACTATATGGTCAATTAATTAATCTTCAAGAAGGCAGGAAAGAATACCCAATGGGAAAAAATCCTTTCAACAAATGGTGTTGGAAACCTGGACAGCAACACACAAAAGAATGAAACTGGACCATTTTCTTACACCATACACAAAAATAAATTCAGGGGCGCCTCGGTGGCTCAGATGGTTAAGCGTCTGCCTTTGGCTCAGGTCATGATCCCAGAGTCCTGAGATTGAGCCCCATGTCAGGCTCCTGGCTCAGCAGGGAGCCTGTTTCTCCCTCTCCCTCTACTGTTTTTCCTGCTTGTGCTCTCTCACTCTCTCTGTCAAATAAATAAATAAATAAAATCTTTAAAAAATCAAAATAAATTCAGAAAGGATTAAAACCTGAATATGAGTCATGAAATCACAGAAATCCTAGAGAAGGACACAGGCAGTAACCTCTTTGATATTAGTCATAGCATGTTTTTCCCTAGACATGTCTCCTGAGGCAAGGGAAACAAAAGCAAAGAATAAACTATTGGGACTTCATCAAAATAAAAAGCTTCTGCACAGAGAAGGATACAATTGTCAAAACTAAAAAACAACCTATAGAATGGGAGAAGATATTTTTAAATAGCATATCTGATAAAGGGTTAATATCCAAAATCTATAAAGAATTTATAAAACTAAACACCCCAAAATTGAATAATCCATTTAAAAATGGGCAGAAAACATGAATAGACATTTTTTTCAAAGAAGACATACAGATGGCTAACAGTCACATGAAAACAGATCACTGATTATCAGGGAAATGAAAATCAAAACTACAATGATATATCACCTCACATGATTCAGAATGGTAAAATCAACAACACCAGAAACAACAGGTGTTGGGGAGGATGTGGATAAAGTGGAATCCTCTTGGTAGGAATGCAATGTGGTGCAGCCACTGTGGAAGACAGTATGGAGGTTCCTCAAAAAGGTAAAAATAGAACTACCCTATAATCCAGCAATTGCACTGCTAGGTATTTACCCAAAGGATACAAAATACTGATTTGAAGGGATACATACACCCCGATGTTTATAGTAGCACGTTATCTACAATAGCAAAATTATGGAAACAGCCCAAGTGTCTGTGTACTGATGAGTTGATAAAGGTGTGTGTGTGTGTATGTGTGTGTGTGTGTGTGTATGTATATGAAATAGGACATGGGGATTAAGGAGTGCACTTGTGATGAGCATGAGGTGTTGTACAGAAGTGTTGAATCACTAAATTTTACACCTGAAACTAATATTATACTATATGTTAACTAACTGGAATTTAAATAAAAACTTTAAAAAAATCTGGTAATATGTTGTTAGCTTTATAGAAATACCTGAATGTGACCTGCTAAATAAAGCTGAAAATAATTTTAGCTAAGTATTTATAATTATAACAAAATTAAATGTTTTCTTCTGTTGTTGAGAATGTGGAGGAAACCTTGCCATTCCCTTCCATAAATACTGTGACATTGAGCAAAAGCTGTTGGAAGAAACAAATGTATTGTCAAGAAGTAAGAAAGGAATTGAAGGACTTTTTGAGTTAATGGCTGACATTTGTATATATTTTAGGGACCTAATGAGATAGTAATTATGCTGTCCAAGATGCAGTTGAGCCTGAATGGGCAGGCTAGGCTCATGCTCTGGGGGAGCCATTATTTTCGTGATTTACCAAATGATCATGGCCAATGGTTTAAACCTTTGTTTCCTCACTAGTTAATTAGATTTAGTGAATTTCTTGGTCCATATCTATCCCAGAACCTATACAGACTTGGTTTTGGTTAAAAACCTGTACTTCTGATTATTTCTCAGGAACTCTGTCTGCATCTTGATTCATAGCTTATGCTAATGTAGTCATTGCTGCAAGTAAAAGTTATCCCTCTGAAGCACACTCTCCTCTCTGGATTATCTTTCAATGACTATACCAAGAGAACCCACTTTAATTTTCCAAAACCCAGATATCATGTTGTTATATGATAAGCAGTAATAGTCAAGCCACTAATGACTGCATCCTCTTCTGGATTCACATACCACCAATTATTATATTAACTTCTTCACACTTTATTCTAAGTCTGTTTTGCCTTTATGCTTACCCTGTAATCTTGACTCTACTCAAACGTGGTATCTCCTAGACCTCAGAACTTCCTGAGTGCTTTCTCTTGTCTTATAGCTTGGCCAAAATATTGCCCTGGCACATGATATAACACATAAGCATCCAGTACATGGCCAGGTCTGTGTTAATGTTGTATTATAGCACATTGTGCATATTCATTTTCATTTTAGTTCTGTGGGCATAGTAGAATAATTATCTCCTACTATTGCAAGGAAGCAGTGATAAAGCCCAGCAAAGCAAATTTTGCTACATTATAGGGTCCTTGGGAGAAGCCTGAAGGGTGCCCCTTCATTCTTGAGTGATTTCAAAATGACATCTTTTAACATTTCCCAATGAATAATACATGTGTCTCTTAATCCTCGAGCCTTGTTAAACAGTAAGAAAAAGTGAAATGAGCACTGGATGAGGTGTCAGAGATGTAGGTTGTAGCCTTTTCTCTGTTGTAGACTCATAGAGGTACTTGGTACAGTCATTTCAATTCTCTGAGCCTGTTTTTCCAATTGTAAAATGCAAAACTGTCAATGTATGCCATTTTTCAAAGCATAAAAGAGTCTTAGATGTTTTCCATTGCTCCCATCAGTGACAGGATTTGAATCTGTTTCTGACAATTTTCTTTGACTCAGGGTCTACAGACTGATTCTCTAGACCTATGGCACAAGAAAAAGGCTTTTGGGAGGGTTACTTTAATGGGCAAGGGAAACAGCACTTTCTGTGGTCCCTTCTTTCAGGATTAGGTAGGGTTCAGAAGAAAGAGTTAAATTCCCTTTCTGACTCTGAGTATCTGATTAATGCCAAAAGTGTCTATGAGAATTCAGAAAGCATGCTTCTTTCTCCTATTCATTTCAGTTACCTAGAGCAAAGGGGGAAAATTGAGTTCATTCATTCCTAAGGGTCTCTAGGTGAAAATTCAGTGAATTTTTTGGAGGAGTCAATGTCCCACTTTGTATTTATTCACCTTTACAATATTCAGTACTATATTGTACCAGCCCAAACAGAATAGATACATTAGATGATTCCTGTCTCACAGAAATATTGCCGAAAACATATAGCAAGGTAGAGAAGTACATGTGTTTAGAAGTGCAAATAATATTTTCTATAATAAAAAAATACCCCCCTCAGACACAAACTTCTTGAAGGATGGTTTTTACATGATCCAGATATTTGCTAGTGTGGCTGGTGGAATCTTTCCTCCAGCTGAAAAGCTTGAATTCCATCTATAAGATTAATGCATTTGCCACAATACCTGATATTTACAGCAGCTGAAGGAAAGAAACAGTCCTTGCTGAATGATTCAAAGCTCTCTAACAAACGTAGATCTAGTTGAATAAAATTATACCCTTTTTCTTCCCGGAAAAGATTAGAGTAGTATAAAATGAAGTCCATGAAAAAAATTAATAAAAAATAAATAAAATGAAGTCCATGCACACTATAGTTAACAGCAGAGAAAAGAGCAGGAAAGTCATTTGAGATTTCATCCTGGGTCATGTTGGAAATCCATCCTTCCTTTTTTATAATCTCTGAATGCAGTTCCTAACAGTTACACGTTACTGATAACCCATCATTTGGTTTAAAGTTAGAAGGCACCTTCCTAAATATTTTTACTTGAGCACAAAAGAGAAACAACACACAAACCAGGAAACAATTTTACTTACATTTTGTCAAAGTAAGTTGATTATGAGTATATAAAAATGTAAAATTAACCTAAAATCAATCAGCCCATTGTTGTTTTTTTAATGTACCGATTATTCTGATAGATACAGCTTATCTGTGAGAAACAGAGCAACTATATATCTTGTCTTCTTATTTCTTTTCTCTCATTATAAATGTGTTTTGTTGTCATTGTTGTTCTGGAGTGCATTCTTTGAAAACAGAACCTCTACACCTAACATTAATTATAGTTCACATTTGCAGTAAAAATATGTAACTTATACAAGCTGATAAGAACATGCATTCATATTAGTAAAAGTCCTGAGACATTATGGTTCTTATTTTTTAATCATAGCTCATTTTGAAAATAACAGAAATCTAACCATTTTAATCATTTAACAGATAAAAATATCACCTCCAAAAAGTTACAACAAAGAGTAGATAAACAACATCTTGCACACTCTGCAAGTAACTATACTTAATACACAGCTGGTTAAATTACAAATGTTCATGGAGCTATTTTATTCAATAGCAACTGAGTGAAATACATTAGGAAAAGTCTCTCCATGTCAAACGTACATTTCTCCCTTTCTAACTTACCTCCTCCTCCCACATCAAGCAGCCAACTGTATAATTATTTTTATTTGTGCAAATACTAAGGAAATGACATACAAGGATGGTCCAGGTTCATGATATCCATACCACCCTTAGATCTGACAGGTTACCCAGAACCTGATGTGAAGAGACAAATTCTAGATATTAATAGTAAAAGGCCCAGATAAGATCTAATTATTCATTTTAAAAAGGAGCCTACCATTTCAGTTTCTTTCTGTCTTCTCCAGAGATCTCCAAAGAATTCAAGTGATAGCCACTCCAACAGGGATACTACTGACATATGCATCAAGTCCAGCTCCCTGTTCTGAGAAAAAACAATCCAATCCTTTCTCACTATCAAAAAATAAAAGGAAATAAAGAAAAAAGGAAAGGAGATAAAGAAAGAAAGAGAAAGAGAAAAAAAAGAAAGAAAAGAAAAGAAAGGAAGAGGGGAGGGAGGTACCGAGGGAGGGGGGAAAGAATAAAAAGAAACCAAATTTTTAAAAAAGCCAAAGGAAAAATGAAGATAGCAAAAGGAAAAAAAAAAAGAAAAGAAAATTCTCAGCATTACCTAACCACTACCAAATTGGAAAACATGGTAGTGAGATGTCAGAGTTAAATATGCAAGCCTCTGTGCACACTGAACATTTCCGTTTTCCAGCGGGTAGCTTGAGCTAGCAAGCTCACTGGTGCTCGGTCTCTCTCTCTCTCTTTCTCTCTGATTAATGATGCAGAACTATGCTATGGGCTATACATAAAGCCTGCTAAGCTTCACACTTAGCAAAGAAACTCTTGTTTCTATTTATAGGGCCACTGTGCTTTGTCTTCCAATCTTGTGGTTGCACTAAGCTTTGAGTTTGTGACAATACATGGCCTATTTGTTTATGGAGCCTTTTGCAGAAGTTATGTGCCCTCCGGCCCCTTTCATAGATAGTGGACCACTTCAATATTCACTGTGATCCTTTCCCTCAGGCCCTCAGTTGTAGTGTTCAGGTACCAAAGTAGACACTCCTTACCTAAGGTTGCCCTTAGGTAGCTCCCAGTAGGAGAGTTCAAAGTGGGAATGACCTCTGCCTAGGGTATTCTTAGATGTGCAGACCTTTAAACCCCTGAGATTAAAATAAATACTCTACTCTTTAAGAAAAACTTGAAGATACCTAACTCACCTCCCACTTCCTGTTCACCCACTCCCCATTCCCCCCAGAGTCCTCAGCCAGGAAGTGCAAGTAAACCCCCATTTCCTCTCAGTGGTTAGGGATAATTGGGTGAAAAGAGGCCTCATTTCCTGTAGCCCAGACCCTTAGCCACAGCCTGTTGAAGATGGTGTTCCAAGGAGCCTAAGAGCTCCAGACCCCAGCACACACTGTACTGAACACCAAATATACCACCAGCGGCAGCAGCACCCCTGAGAGGTGAACAATGGGTGATTGAAGGCAATCTCCAAGATATAAGTAGTATTTTAGATCAGAGCAAGGGAACTTTTCACATAGACCATGTGAGAAAGGAGTATATTAGTGCATGTCCAGCCTCATGCCAGGACATACCTTCACAGTATATTATAGGAAGCATCTGTAGGACTCTTTGCTTCAAATATTTTCTTCACTAATGCCTGAAACACAAGTCCTTTGGAGGCAAGCATTCCCTTATTCCTGAGTCTTGATTTTCAAATCCTGACACTCTTAGAAATATACTTAGTTGAAAACTTTGGTGTGAATGAATTTATTAGAATTGGAAAGATGAGAGTAGATGATAGCAGCAGGATATAAAAGAAAAATGAAAAGATTCCAGGACACAAAAACTGAATTACAAAAGCAATCTTTAATGATTTTGCACTAAGCTAGCTATGGTGAGAAAGTTCTGAGCAAGTGTAGAAAATATAAGGGAAAGGGGTAAATTAATCTAAGTTTGTATTAGGTCGGATATATTGACAACAGATCACAATTCATTTCCCCTGATGTATCTTTTTATTCTGTACTTCACAATCTGGCAGAATATGGCATTAATGCTTTGTTTATTTAAAGAAAATTTTCCTACTTGCTTTTTGCTGTGTCTCGAGTTTATTGTGATACTCTCTCTCTTCACTCAGACTTAGCTCCATTCAGCAAACACCTATTGAATAACTGCCAAATGCAGACCAGTAGATCAAATATAGAGAGAATGAAGGAAAAAGAGTAGGAGAGAGCTGATGGTAAACAAAAGGATACCATCTCCCAGCAACTTTTTAGAACGTAGTTAAGCATATAAGACATTGTGTTGTTGCCTCAAATATAAAGCAACATACATGTCATAAGGGCCTAAAAATGCCATATCTACTGCTGTAAGATTTTATAGAAGTCAGGGATCCCAAGGGCCTGGGATAAAGAATGGAATTTCAGGATGAAAGTCAGGCAAGTCTTCCAGGAGAATGAGCGCTTGGGCTGAGCCTATTAAGAATGGCAGGATTTCAATAAATACAGAACAGAAAGATATTTTTCAGATTTCTAAAAACCCATAAATTGTATTGCTTTGTATAGGCTCACCTTCTATTATCCTCGTGTTCTTCCTATCTGCTTCCACCAAGTAAGATTTGGGCATGAACATTCCCCTCCCCTCCCTTCAGCATAAGCACAGGGCCGCCTGCAGAGTAGGCAAGATGGCAGAGTAGGAGGACCCTAGGCTCACCTCCTCCCACAGCTTGAGGTTTCAGCTGGCTGTCCCAAATTGGACTCATAGGAGCCAATCTTCATGTATTTTGACATAAAATACCTGGTGGTAAAATTTCCTGACCTAGTGTGTACTTATCTTTCTTATTTAGATCAAGAAACTTTAACCCAATCAGAATTAAAGTAATTCCCCTATAGGAACATTGTTAAATTCCACTCCAAATGGGTCAAATAAGAATCCTACATCAAAGCTGAATGGAATATGAGTGATGGTTTAGTCTAAGCTCTAATTTTAAAGGTGAAGAAGGTAAGAGAGAATGACCTATTCATGTCTCATGGTGAATTAAGCCTGGACTTAAACCAAGGATTCAAGAAATTTTTAAGACAATGTCCTCACCAAAGTCATTTCCATCTTGCTAGTGTCTCATGGCATTAATGATATGGGTAATTTGTTCACAATTATATCATCTGTGGCAAGGCTTTGTCTTAGTTACATAGGAAAGGTCAAATATCAAATAAACTCAAAAGCTGAATTCTATGCCTCTGCCTTTATACATAAAAGGGGTGGATATTTTGAATCACTTAGATCTACTTTAAAAAGAAAAAAAGTTTAAGCCCCCTCAAATTAGAGATACAAGCCAAGACAATTAATATATCTTTTCTCTATAGTGTAATTTTGAAATATAAAATACATTAAGTGGAAAAAAAAGGGAAGATGGTGGCAGAGTAGGAGAACCCTAGGCTCACCTCCTCCCACAAATACAACAAGATAAGGATCAAATCATCCTAAATGCCTCAGAAATTGACCTGAAGATTGCCAGAACAAACTCCACAACTAAAGGTAGAAAAGAGGCCACATCGAAGAAGGTAGGAAGTGCAGAGATGTGGTTTGGTAGAGAAATGGATTGTAGTCCCTGCAGTGGGGATGGAGCCATGGTGGTGGAGAAGGATGAGAGACAGACTAACCCAAGGCGGAGTGCATGGGGAAAAGGAATCCCCATAGTAATTGGCTTGGAAAGCAAGAGGGGATGAATTTTGTGACTTCTGACAACCAGCTGGGCTTAAAGCCTGGAGTTTTAGAAGTCAGTGGGCTTGGCTCCAAGACAGCATGGAGAACATTGGGGCTGCTCTTGGAGAGAAAGCAGGGCAAATAGGCTGTGAACATACAGCATGAAAACAGCAATCTGGAGAGCACCTGGGGCACCCAGTGGGGAGGTTATTTGCTTATTTCAGAGCATGTACCTAAGAAGCAGTATTCATAGAGAGACCCCTTCAGTAACAAAGAGACTGGGAGGCATCATTCCCCTCCCCTCCCTTCAGCATAAGCACAGGGCTGCCTGCAGAAACCAGCAAGACTCCAAAGCTCGCTATTTAACTTACTTACACCAAGACCTGAACCCCTTCACTCCAGTGGAACAACACTTCCCTTCCCTGTCATGCTTGTGTCAGTAGAGGGCGGTGGAACCCCTCCCTCAGAAGTCCTGGGAATTTTGCAGGGACATGGTTCTGGAGGTGGTGGCAACAGGTAGTTTTACAAGCAGACTAGAGCACAACTTCTTAAAACTTGCCACATTCATGGGGTGCCTAGGTGGCTCAGTCATTAAGCATCTGCCTTCGGCTCAGGTCATGATCTCAGGGTGATGGGATCGAGCCCCACATCAGGCTCCCTGCTCAGCAAGAAGCCTGCTTCTCCCTCTCCTACTCCCCCTGCTTGTGTTCCTTCTCTCGCTTTGTCTCTCTCTGTCAAATAAATAAATAAAATCTTAAAAAAAAAAACTTGCCACATTCAGGTCAGGGACCAAACAGTGTACACAACAGGCAAAGAAAGCTTCTGCAGACTACTGGCCTGAAAGATAGAGCAACCAAGATAAACCAGCGGAGTCCACACTCTGAAACACCAGGCCCTAGAGAATGAAGGACACTACACTGAAGGGCAATATGGAACCTCTTCTGTATAAATTCATTGCCTCAAGAACAGATGTAGCTGATTTTCCTAGCACAGAGAAACAGGCACTGAGACTTAGGCAAAATGAGAAAACAGAGGAATTTTTCCCAAGTGAAATAAAAGGACAAGGCCACAGTCAGAGATCTACCAAAACAGATATAAGTACATGCCTGATAGAGAATTGAAAGCAATGATTGTAAAGATACTCACTGGACTACAGAAAAGAGTGGAAGGCCTCAGTGAAACCCTTACCACAATGATAAAGAATAATATAGCAGAGATAAAGTGTTCAATAAACAAAATGAGAAACACACTAGATAGTATGGACAGCAGGCTGAAAGAAGAAGAGGAATGAATTAAGGACCAAGAAGACAGTAATGGGGGGTGCCTGGGTGGTTCAGTTGTTAAGCATCTGCCTTCAGCTCAGGTCATGATCCCAGGGTCCTGGGATTGAGCCCCACATCGGGCTTCCTGCTCCTCGGGAAGCTTACTTCTCACTCTCCCACTCGCCCTGTTTGTGTTCCTGCTCTCGCTATCTCTCTCTCCATCAAATAAATAAATAAATAAAATCTTAAAAAAAAGAAGACAGTAATGGAAAGTAATCAAGCCAAACAAAAAAGAGAAAAAAGAATTATGCAAAATTATATAAAACATAATAACATTCATATTATAGGGATCCAAGAAGATAGAGAAAAGGGGGCAGAAAATATATTTGAAGAAATAATAGCTGAAAACACTCCTAAACTGGGGAGAAAACAGATATCCAGACCCATGAGGCAAAGAGAACCCCCAACAAAATCAACAAAAGCAGATCCACACTGAGACATATTGTAACTAAATCGGGAAAATGTAGTCATAAAGAAAATATTTTAAAAGAAGCAAGACAAAAAAAAAAAAAAAAAAAAAGACAGTTACATACAAAGGAGAACCCATAAGGCCATCAGCAGATTTTTCAGCAGAAACTTTGAAAGCAAGAAGAAAGTGGCATGATATATTCAAAGTGCTGAATGGGAAAAATCTGCAGCCAAGAATACTCTACCCATAAAGGCTATCATTTGGAACAGAAGGGGAGATTAAAAGTTGCCCAGACAAACAAAAACTAAAGGAGTTTGTGACCACTAAATCAGCCCTGCAAGAAATATTAAAGGAGACTGAGTGGAAAGGAGAGACCAAAAGTGATAGTAGGAAGGTAGGAAATACAAAAGCAGTAAGAATAAATATTCTGTAAAAAAAAAAAAAAAATCACTCAATAAGTCACAAAATAAAAGAAGTAAAATATGATACTGTATACCTAACACTTGAGGAGGAAAGGAGAAAAGAATGGGTTCAAACTTAAATGACCATTAACTTAATAAAAAATGCTATATACAGAAGAGGTTATATAAAAACCTAATGGTAATCATATATCAAAAACCAGTAATACATATGCAAAGAAAAATACAGAAAGAAATCCAAATATATCACTAAAGAAACCACCCCCCCCAAAAAAAAAACACATGAAAGACAAGAAAGGATGAGAAAAAAATCTTTGGAAACAACCACAAAACTAATAATAAAATGGCAATAAATGCATATCTATCAATAACTACTTTGAATTTAAATGGACTAAATGCTTCAATCAAAAGACATAGGGTGACAGAATGGATAAAGAAAGCAATCAACCTAAATGCTGCCCACAGGAGACTCATTTTAGACCTAAAGAAACCTACAGATTGAAACTGATGTGATGGAGAAAAAAATATCATGCAAATGGCTGTCAAAAGAAAGCTGGAGTAGCAATACTTACATAAGAAAAAAATAGATTTTAAAACAAAGACTGTAACAAGAGACAAAGAAGGACCCTATATAATAATAAAGGGGACTATCCAACAAGAACATATAACAATTGTAGATATTTATGTACCCAACATGGGAGCACCCAAATACATAAAACAGTTAATAACAAACATAATGGAACTGATAGTAAAACAGTAATAGTAGGGGATTTTTTAAGAAAATTTAAATTCCAGTTAGTTAACCTGCAGTGTAATATTAGTTATAGATGAACAATATAGTGATTCAACACTTCCATACAACACCCCCTGCTCATCACAACAAGTGAACTCCTTAACTCCTTAAACCCATCACCTAGTTAACTCAAACATTGTTTCCCTGTACTTTTTTTATTTCTTCTTTTATTTGCTGGTTGACACATTCATTGTTTTATTGAATGTTGTTTAACTTCCATGTATATGTGATCTTTCCTGATGTTTTTGTTTTTGTTGACTTCCAGGTTCACAGCCTTGTGGTTAAAAAGATGCATGGTTTGACATCAATCTTCTTGTATTTGTTGAGACCTGTTTTGTGACTTAATATGTGACCTATTTTGGAGAATGTTCCAAGTG
This sequence comes from Mirounga leonina, assembly GCF_011800145.1. Lineage (NCBI taxonomy): Eukaryota > Metazoa > Chordata > Mammalia > Carnivora > Phocidae > Mirounga > Mirounga leonina. Next base: position 9,011,663 of record NW_023270513.1, on the reverse strand, counting down.
TCAATAATAGGGGACTTTAATGCCACACTTATATCAATGGACAGATTAGCCAATCAGAAATCAACAAGGAAACAATGGCTTTGAATGACATATAGGACCAGGTGGATTTAACAGGCATATTTAGAATATGTCTTCCTAAAATAGAATACACATTCTTTTCAGGTGCACACAGAGGATTCGCCAGAATAGATCACATGTTAGGCCACAAAATAGGTCTCAACAAATTCAAAATGATTGAATTCATACCATGCATCTTTTCTGACCACAACACTATGAAACTGGAATTCAAACACAAGAAAAAAATCTGGGAAGACCAAAAAAAAAAATGAGGTTAAATAAATAACATGCCATTAAACAATGAATGTGTTAACCAAGAAATCAAAGAAAAAATTGAAGATTACATGGAAACAAATGAAAATGAAAACAGAATGGTCCAAAACCTTTGATATGCTGTGAAAGTAGATCTAAGAGGGAAATTTAGAGCAAGAAAGGCCTACCTCAATGAGCAAGAAAAATCTCAAATAAACAACCTAACCTAGGAATAAACCTAACCAAAGAATTGAAAGATCTGCACTCTGAACAGCATAAAACACTGATGAAAAAAATTCAGGATGACACAAAGAAATGGAAATATATTCCATGAACATTGTTTGGAAGAACAAATATTGTTAAAATGTCTTTACTTGGGGCGCCTGGGTGGCTCAGTCGTTAAGCGTCTGCCTTTGGCTCAGGTCATGATCCCAGAGTCCTCGGATCAAGCCCCACAGGGAGCCTGCTTCTCCCTCTCCCACTCCCCCTGCTTGTGTTCCCTCTCTTGCTGTGTCTCTCTCTGTCAAATAAATAAATAAAATCTTTAAAAAATAAAATAAAATAAAATGTCTTTACTACCCAAAGCAATCTACAAATTTAATTCAATCCCTATCAAATACCAATGGCATTTTTCACAGAAGTAGAACAAAAATCCTACAATTTATATGGAACCACAAAAGACCGTGAATTGACAGAACAATTCTGAGAAAGAAAAGCAAAGCTGGAGGTATCACAATTTCAGACTTCAAGTTATGTTACACAGCTGTAGTAATGAAAATGGTATCATACTGGCACAAAAAATAGACACGTAGATCAATGGAACAGAATAGAATACTCAGACAGAAACTCACAACTATATGGTCAGTTAATCTCAAACAAAGCAGTAAAGAATATCCAATTGGAAAATGAGAGTCCCTTCAATAAATGGTGTTGGGAAAACTGTTAACCTGCATGAAAAAGAATGAAACTGGACCACCTTCTTACATCATACACAAAAATAAAAACTTAATGTGAGACATAACACCATAAAAATCCTAGAAGTTAGCCCTGGCAGTAATCTCTCTGGTATCAGATGAAGGAACATTTTTTCTAGATATGTCTCCTGAGGCAAAGTAAGTAGAAGCAAAAGTAAACTACCAGTACTATATCAAAATAAAAAGCTTTTGTACAGCAAAATAAATCATCAATAAAACAAAAGGCAACCTACTAAATAGGAGAAGATATTTGCAAGTGGCATATCCAATAAAGGTATAAAAAGTATGCAAATATATAAGGGACTTATACAAATTAACCCCCAAAAGCCAAGTAATCTAATTAAAAATGGGCAGAAGAAATGAATATATATTTCTTCAAAGAAGACCTACAAATGGCCAACAGACACATGAAAAGATGCTCAACATCACTCATCATCAGGGAAATGAAAATCAAAATCACAATGAGATATCACTTCACACCAGAGTGGCTAAAATCAAAAACACAAGAAATGACCTGTGTTGGTGAGGATGTGAAGAAAAAACCCTCTTGAACTCTTGGTGGGAACTCAAACTGGTGTTGCTACTGTGGAAAACAGTATGACAGTTCCTCAAAAAGTTAAAATAGAACTACCTTATGATCAAATGATGGTGCTACAGAATATTTACCAAAAAAAAAAAATAAATACTAATTCAAAGGGATACATGGACCACTAAGTTTATTGCAGCATTTTTTACTATAGCCAAATTATGGAAACAGCCCAAATGTCCATCAGTAGATGAGTGGATAAATAAGATGTGTTATATATACAATAGAATATTATTCAGCCATAAAAAGAATTAAATCTTACCATTTGCAAGAACATGGATTGAGCTAGAAGGTATAATGCTAAGTGAAATAAGTCAGTCAGAGAAAGACAAATACCATATGATTTCACTCATATGTGGAATTTAAGAAATAAAACAAATAAAGAACAAAAAGAAAGGGAACAAACCAAGACACAGACTCTTAACCTCTAAGAACAAACTGATGGTTACCAGAGGGTAGCGTGGTGAGGAACTAGGTTAAATAAGTGATGAGGATTAAGGAGTGCACTTGTGATGAGCACAGGCCAATACATGGAAGTGTTGAATTACTCTATTGTACACCTGAAAATAAAATAACACTGTATATTAACTCTACTGGAATTTTTTAAAAAGATTAATAAAAATGAGTCTGTCCCCCCTTGTTCAGGGAGCCATGACTTTGTAAATTATTCTCCATAATCTCCTATTTATACAAATAATGATGATCTTGTGAGGCAAAATAATAATAGCAATAATAATAATAAATAATAGTAATAATTAATAATAAAATTGTAGGGCACCTGGGTGGCTCAGTTGGTTGATTTTTGCACGTTGCTTTTGTATCCTGCAACATTACAGAATTCATTTATCAGTTCTAGTATGTTTTTGGTGGAGTCTTTCAGGTTTGCTATATATATGACATAGTATAGTATGTCGTATGCAAATAGTGTAAGTTTTACTTCTTCCTTGCCAATTTGAATGCCTTTTATTTCTTTTGTCTCAGGTCATGATCTCAGGGTCATGGGATAGAGCCATGCATAGGGCTCCATGCTCAGCGCAGAGTCTGCTTGAGATTCTCTCTCTCCTTCTCCTGCTTCCCCTCCCCCTAATTGTGCACAGTCTCTCTCTCTATTATTTTTTTAGGAATTTTTTAAAGATTTATTTATTTATTTGTCAGAGAGAGAGAGACCGAAGGAGGGGCAGAGGGAGAAGCAGGCTTCCTGCTGAGCAGGGAGCTCGATGCAGGACTCAATCCCAGAATCCTGGGATCATGACCTGAGCTGAAGGCAGATGTTTAACTGACTGAGCCACCCAGACATCCCTCTCTCTCTCTCTTTAACGTGGTTAAATAACTCTTTAAAAAAAATAACAATAAAGTGTAAATAAAGGAAAAGTTTGAGCTTTTATTATTGGTTTAAGGAAACAATTTTCTTATTTTTTTAATTTTTTTTAAAGATTTTATTTATTTGACAGAGAGAGACACAGCAAGAGAGGGGACACAAGCAGGGTCAGAGGGAGAGGGAGAACCAGACTCCCCACTAAGCAAGGAGCCCGATGTGAGACTCGATCCCAGGACTCTGGGATTATGACGTGAGCTAAGACAGACACTTAACGACTGAGCCGCCCAGGCACCCAAGAATTTTCTTTTTAATAAATGTTTAATTATCATTTAATGTTTACCTCATGATTCTAAAATTACTCCTTCAGCTTAGCTTATTGTTTTGCATATAAATTATTGCATAATATAATATAAATTATCATTAAAATATTTTTTCTAAACATATTCATATCATCAGACCTATAATTTTAAAATACCAGTGGTTCTCCCTTACTAAGAATTTTCTATAGTTTAAACTTTTATTGGTTGTGATTTAATCATAACTAACATTTGTTCAGCACTTTATAATCTGCGAAGTGCTTTATGCTTTCTTATGTAATTGCACAAAATTAACACATCATCATCCATAAAACATTAGGTGCTGCAATTAACAAATTAAAATACATTTAAAAAGATGTTACCTAGGGGCAGAGCAAGATGGTGGAGTAGTAGAAGACCTGGATTTCCTCTGGTCTCAGGAATTCAGCTGGATAGGGATCAAACCATTCTGAACACCTACAAACTCAACAGGAGATCGAAGAAAAGAATAGCAACAACTCTCTGAACAGAAAAGCGACCACTTTCTGGAAGGTAGGACATGCGGAGAAGTGAATCCGAGGCGATATTCAGGAGGATAGACGGTGGGGGAGGGGCCTCCCTCAGCTGCTTCTGGCAAGTGATAGAGCTGTGGAACACAAAATTGGAACATTTAGAAGTCGGCTCTGCTGAGGGATGTTGCTCCGGGGGCTAAGCTGGGGGTGGGACCCTGATGGGACAGTGTGGTCTCAGGACCCTCAGGGTCACAGAAAGACTGGGGGTGCCTGAGTGTGGCAGAGCTCCCAGGTACCGGAGCAGGGAAGCCGGCAGCAGAGGCGGAGCCCAGGCGCGGGATCTCAGCTTGGGGTTGCCATAAACCGTGATCCGCGGCACAGTTGGGCCACGGCTCCTCCAGCAGGGACCCAACAAGCACAGATCCAGGGAGACTCCCCTTTCTCCCCCGGGAGGAACGGCGCAGGAGCGCACTGCAAGGATCTGCTGAGTTTTGAAACTCCACACCGAGTCAGGTGCCAGAGATAGAAACGCTCAGTCACAGACTGGGTGAGAATGGAGTGCGGCCGGAGACTGGGGAGACGTGAGTGACTGACTGCTTTTCTCTGCGGGCACACTGAGGAGTGGGGCCCCGAGTTCTCGGCTCCTCCGGGGAGGAGATTGAGAGGCCGCCATTTTCACGCTCTGCCTCCAAAGCTGTACAGAAAGCTTGCAGGGAACAAAAGCTCCGGAGAGCAAACCTGAGCAGATTACTGAGAATGGACCCACCAAGGTCGGGGCAATTCTGCTTCCAGCAAAGACATTTGGGAACCATGGCAACAGGCCCCTCCCCCAGATGATTAGCAAGAACAGCCGGCCAAGATCAAGTTTACCTTTCAATGAGAACTGCAGAACTCCAGTGCTAGGGGAATAATGCACATAGAATCCATGGCTTTTTTACCATGATTCTTTAGTCTTTCAAAGTTAATTTTTTTTTAACTGTCTTTTTTTTTTTTGAATTTTTCTTTTTCCCTTTTTCAACCAACATCTTATCAATCCCTTTTTTAAAAAACATTTTTATTTTTCATTTTTAGAGTCATATTCCATCCCTTCATAGTAGTTACACATATTTTTGGCGTATATATATATAAGTTGTTCTCTCTTTAAAATTTTGAGATAGTTTCCTCTAACAGATCAAAATAGACCCTAAATCTCTAGTGTATGGTTTTTTTCTACTCTCCTGCCTGATCACATTCTCTTCCTTTTTTTTTTTCTTTTTTTTTAAATCCTCTTCTTTCTTTTTTCAAACACCTTCTTATCAATTCCTTTTATAAAAATTTTTATAATTATCATCTTTACAGTCATATTCCATACCTTCATCATATCAAACCTTATTTTTGTACATATATAAGTTTTTCTTTCTTTAAAATTTTGGGAGGCTCTTTCTTCTAACAGACCAAAATACACCCCAAATCTAGTGTGTGGCACTGATCTATGTACGAGCCTGATCATATTTGAACATATTCTGGTTTTTTTCGTTGTTTTGTTCTGATTTTGTTTGTTTTTATCTTTTTCTTTTTCTTTTTCTTTTTGTTTTTTCTCTTTCCCTTTCTTTCCCCCTGCTTCAGGTTTTTTCTGATTTGTTTAGAGTGTATTTTCTGGGGATGTTGTTACCCTGTTAGCATTTTGTTCTCTCATTAATCTATTCTCCTCTGGACAAAATGACAAGAAGGAAAAAATCACCTCAAAAAAAGAACAAGAGGCAGTACTGACTGCCAGGGATCTACTCAATACGTACATTAGTACAATGTTGGACCTAGAGTTCAGAATCATCACTTTAAAGATACTAGCTGGACTTGAAAAAAGCATGGAAGTTATTAGAGAAAACCTTTCTGGAAAAATAAAAGAACTAAAATCTAACCAAGTCGAAATCAAAAAGGTTATTAATGAGGTGCAATCAAATATGGGGGCAATAACTGATAGGATAAATGAGGCAGAAGAGAGAATCAGTGATATAGAAGACCAAATGGTGGAAAATAAAGAAGCTGAGAAAAAGAGAGATAAACAACTACTGGATCACGAGGGCAGAATTCGAGAGATAAGCGATACCATAAGATGAAACAACATTAGAATAATTGGGATCCCAGAAGAAGAAGAAAGAGAGAGAGGGGCAGAAGGTATATTGGAGCAAACTATAGAAGAGAACTTCCCTAATTTGGGAAAGGAAACAGGCATCAAAATCCAGGAAGCACAAAGAACGCCTCTCAAAATCAATAAAAATAGGTCAACACCCCGACATAAAATAGTAAAACTTACGAGTCTCATAGACAAAGAGAAAATCCTGAAAGCAGCTCAGGAGAAGAGATATGGAACCTACAAGGGTAGAAACATTAGATTGGCAACAGACCTATCCACAGAGACCTGGCAGGCCAGAAAGGACTGGCAGGATATATTCAGAGCACTAAATGAGAAAAATATGCAGCCAAGAATACTATATCCAGCTAGACTGTCATTGAAAATAGAAGGAGAGATAAAAATCTTCCAGGACAAACAAAAACTAAAGGAATTTGCAAACACAAAACCAGCCCTACAGGAAATCTTGAAAGGGGTCCTCTAAGCAAAGAGAGAGCCTAAAAGCAACATAGACCAGAAAGGAACTGATGAGGAGCAAGATGGCAGAGGAGTAGGAGAACTGGATTTCGTCTCCTCTCAGGAATTCAGCAATTCAGCTGGATAGGGATCAAACCATTCTGAACACCTACAAACTCAACAGGAGATCGAAGAAAAGAAGAGCAACAATTCTCTCATCAGAAAAGTGACCACTTTCTGGAAGGTAGGACGTGCGGAGAAGTGAATCCGAGGCGATATTCAGGAGGATAGACGGCGGGGGAGGGGCCTCCGTCGGCCGCTTCTGGCAAGTGATAGAGCTGCGGAGCACAAAATCGGAACTTTTAAAAGTCTGCTCCGCTGAGGGACGTCACTCTGGTGGCTAAGCGGGGGGTGGAACCTTCCAGGACAGTGTGGTCTCAGGACCCTCGGGGTCACAGAAAGACCGGGGGTGCCTGAGTGTGGCAGAGCTCCCCGGTAATGGAGCAGGGAAGCCGGCTACAGAGGCGGAGCCCAGGCGTGGGCTCTCAGCTCGGGGTTGCCATAAACCGTGATCCGCGGCACAGTCGGGCCACTACTGCTCCAGCAGGGACCCAACAAGCGGCAGATCCAGGGAGACTCACCTTCCTCCCCTGGGAGGAGCCGCATGGGAGTGCACTGCAGGGATCTGATGGGTTTGAAGACTCCACCCGGGGTCGGGTGCCAGAGAGAGAAATGTGCGGTCACAGGCCGGGTGAGCACGGAGTGCAGCCGGAGACCGGGGAGACGGGAGTGACTGACGGCTTTTCTCTGGGGGCTCACTGAGAAGCAGGGCCCCGAGTTCTCGGCTCCTCCGGGGTGGAGATTGGGAGGCCGCCATTTTCACTCTCCGCCTCCAAAGCTGTAGGGAAAGCTCGCAGGGAACAAAAGCCCCAGAGAGCAAAGCCGAGCAGATTACTTAGCCGGGAGGGGGCAAGGGCGGGCCAATTCCGCCTCCGGCAAAGACATTTGGAAACCACGGCAACAGGCCCCTCCCCAGAAGATCAGAGAGAACAGCCGGCCAAGACCAAGTTTACCGATCAATGAGAACGGCAGAACTCCAGCGCTAGGGGAATACTGCACATAGAATTCACGGCTTTTTTACCATGATTCATTAGTCTTTCAAAGTTAATTATTTTTTTAACTGTCTTTTTTCTTTTATTTTCTTTTTGAATTTTTCTTTTTCCCTTTTTCAACCAACATCTTATCAATCCCTTTTTAAAAAAAAAACATTTTTATTTTACATTTTTAGAGTCATATTCTATCCCTTCATAGTAGTTACCCGTATTTTTGGCTTATATATATAAGTTGTTCTCTCTTTAAAATTTTGAGAGTTTCTTCTAACAGATTAAAATATACCCTAAATCTCTAGTATATGGTGTTTTCTATTCCCCTGCCTGATCACATCCTCTCCCTTTTTTTTCGTTTTTCTTTTTTTAAATCCTCTTCTTTCTTTTTTCAAACAACTTCTTATCAATTCCTTTTATAAATTTTTTTATACTTTCCATCTTCACAATCATATTCCACCCCTTCATCATATCTACCCTTATTTTTGTACATATATAAGTTTTTCTTTCTTTAAAATTTTGGGAGGCACTTTCTTCTAAAAGACCAAAATACACCCCAAATCTAGTGTGTGGCACTGATCTATATACCATATAGATCATATTTGATCACATTCTGTTTTTTTGTTGTTGTTGTTGTTTTGTTTTGTTTGTTTTTGTTTTTATCTTTATCTTTTTCTTTTTCTTTTTTCTCTCTTTCCCTTTCTTTTTCCACTGCTTCAGGTCTTTTCTGATTTGTTTAGAGTATATTTTCTGGGGACATTGATACTCTGCTAGCATTTTGTTCTCTCACCAATCTCTTCTCCTCTGCACAAAATGACAAGATGGAAAAAATCACCTCAACAAAAAGAACAAGAGGTAGTACCGACTGCCAGGGACCTACTCAATACGGACATTAGTACGATGTCAGATCTAGAGTTCAGAATCATCACTTTAAAGATACTAGCTGGGCTTGAAAAAAATATAGAAGTTATTAGAGAAACCCTTTCTGGAGAAGTAAAAGAACTAAAATCCAACGAAATAGAAATCAAAAAGGCTATTAATGAGGTACAATAAAAAATGGGGGCGCTAACTGCTAGAATAAATAAGGCAGAAGAGAGAATCAGTAATATAGAAGATGAAATGATGGAAAATAAAGAAGCTGAGAAAAAGAGAGATAAACAACTACTGGATCACGAGGGCAGAATTCGAGAGATAAGCGATACCATAAGATGAAACATTAGAATAATTGGGATCCCAGAAGAAGAAGAAAGAGAGATAGGGGCAGAAGGTATATTGGAGCAAATTATAGCAGAGAACGTTCCTAATTTGGGGAAGGAAACAGGCATCAAAATCCAGGAGGCACAGAGAACCCGTCTCAAAATCAATAAAAATAGGTCAACACCCCGACATCTAATAGTAAAACTTAAGAGTCTCATAGACAAAGAGAAAATCCGAAAAAGCAGCTCAGGAGAAGAGATATGGAACCTACAAGGGTAGAAACATTAGATTGGCAACAGACCTATCCACAGAGACCTGGCAGGCCAGAAAGGACTGGCAGGATATATTCAGAGCACTAAATGAGAAAAATATGCAGCCAAGGATACTATATCCAGCTAGGCTGTCATTCAAAATTGAAGGAGAGATAAAAATCTTCCAGGACAAACAGAAACTAAAGGAATTTGCAAACACAAAAGCAGACCTACAGGAAATCTTGAAAGGGGTCCTCTAAGCAAAGAGAGAGCCTAAAAGCAACATAGACCAGAAAGGAACACAGACAATATACAGTAACAGTCACCTTATAGGCAATACAATGGCACTAAATTCCTATCTTTCAATAGTTACCCTGAATGTAAATGGGCTAAATGCCCCAATCAAAGGACACAGGCTATCAGATTGGATTAAAAAACAAGACCCATCGATATGCTGTCTGCAAGAGACTCATTTCAGAACCAAAGACACCCCCAGATTGAAAGTGAGGGGGTGGAAAACAATTTACCATGCTAATGAACACCAAAAGAAAGCTGGGGTGGCAATCCTTATATCAGACAAATTAGATTTTAAACCAAAGACTGTAATAAGAGATGAGGAAGGACATTATATCCTACTTAAAGGGTCTATCCAACAAGAAGTTCTAACAATTGTAAATATCTATGCCCCTAACATGGGAGCAGCCAATTATATAAGGCACTTAATAACAAAAGCAAAGAAACACATCGACAACAATACAATAATAGTGGGGGACTTTAACACCCCCCTCACTAAAATGGACAGATCATCTAACCAAAAGATCAACAAGGAAATAAGACTTTAAAGGACACACTGGACCAAATGGACCTCACAGACACAATCAGAACATTCCACCCCAAAGCAAAGGGATACACATTCTTCTGTAGTGCCCATGGAACATTCTCCAGAATAGATCACATCCTAGGTCATAAATCAGGTGTCAATCTGTACCAAAAGATTGGGATCATTCCCTGCCTATTTTCAGACCACAATGCTTTGAAACTAGAACTCAATCACAAGAAGAAAGTCAGAAAGAACTCAAATACATGGAGGCTAAAGAGCATCCTAGTGAAAAATGAATGGGTCAACCAGGAAATTAAAGAAGAATTTAAAAAATTCATGAAAACAAATGAAAATGAAAACACAACTATTCAAAATCTTTGGGATGCAGCAAAGGCAGTCCTAAGAGCAAAGTATATAGCAATATAAGCCTTTCTCAAGAAACAAGAAAGGTCTCAAGTATACAACCTAACCCTACACCTAAAGGAGCTGGAGAAAGAGCAGCAAATAAAGCCTACACCCAGCAGGAGAAGAGAAATAATAAAGATCAGAGCAGAAATCAATGAAATAGAAACTAAAAGAACAATAGAACAGATCAACGAAACTAGGAGCTGGTTCTTTGAAAGAATTAACAAGATTGATAAACCCCTGGCCAGACTTATCAAAAAGAGAAGAAAAATGACCCAAATCAACAAAATTATGTTTGAAAGAGGAGAGATCACAACCAACACAAAAGAAATACAAACAATTATAAGAACATATTATGAGCAACTCTATGCCAGCAAATTAGATAACCTGGAAGAAATGGATGCATTCCTAGAGATGTATCAACTACCAAAACTGAACCAGGATGAAATAGAAAACCTGAACAAACCTATAACCACTAAAGAAATTGAAGCAGTCATCAAAATTCTCCAAAAAACAAAAGCCCGGGGCCAGATGCCTTCCCAGGGGAATTCTACCAAACATTTCAAGAAGAATTAATACCTATTCTTCTGAAACAGTTCCAAAAAAATAGAAATGGAAGGGAAACTTCCAAACTCATTTTATGAGGCCAGCATTACCTTGATCCCAAAACCAGACAAAGACCCCATCGAAAAGAAGAATTACAGACCAATATCCCTTATGAACATGGACGCAAAAATTCTCACCAAAATACTAGCCCATAGGATCCAAGAGTACTTTAAAAGGATTATTCACCACGACCAAGTGGGATTTATCCCTGGGCTGCAAGGTTGGTTCAACATCCGCAAATCAATCAATGTGATACAATACATAAACAAAAGAAAGAACAAGAATCATATGATCCTCTCAATAGATGCAGAAAAAGCTTTTGACAAAGTACAGCATCCTTTCTTGATCAAAACTCTTCAGAGTATAGGGATCGAGGGTACATACCTCAATATCATAAAAACCATCTATGAAAAACCTACAGTGAATATAATTCTCAATGGGGGAAAACTGAGAGCTTTCCCCCTAAGGTCAGGAACGTGGCAAGGATGTCCACTATCACCACTGCTATTCAACATAGTATTGGAAGTCCTAGCCACAGCAATCAGACAACAAAAAGAAATCAAAGGCATCCAAATTGGCAAAGAAGAAGTCAAACTCTCACTCTTTGCAGATGATATGATACTTTATGTGGAAAACCCAAAAGACTCCACCCCAAAACTGCTAGAACTCATACAGGAATTCAGTCAAGTGGCAGGATATAAAATCAATGCACAGAAGTCAGTCGCATTCCTATACACCAACAACAAGACAGAAGAGAGAAATTAAAGAGTCGATCCCATTTACAATGCACCCAAAACCATAAGATACCTAGGAATAAATCTAACGAAAGAGGCAAAGGATATGTACTCAGAAAACTATAAAATACTCATGAAAGAAATTGAGGAAGACACAAAGAAATGGAAAACGTTCCATGCTCATGGATTGGAAGAACAAATATTGTGAAGATGTCAATGCTACCTAGAGCAATCTACACATTCAATGCAATCCCCATCAAAATACCATCCGCTTTTTTCAAAGAAATGGAACAAATAATCCTAAAATTCGTATGGAACCAGAAAAGACCCTGCATAGCCAGAGGAATGTTGAAAAAGAAAAACAAAGCCGGCGGCATCACAATTCCAGACTTCCAGCTCTATTACAAAGCTGTCATCATCAAGACAGCATGGTACTGGCACAAAAACAGACACATAGATCAATGGAACAGAAGAGAGAGCCCAGAAATGGACCCTCAACTCTATGGTCAACTCATCTTTGACAAAGCAGGAAAGAATGTCCAATGGAACAAAGGCAGTCTCTTCAACAAATGGTGTTGGGAACATTGGATAGCCACATGCAGAAGAATGAAACTGGACCATTTCCTTACACCACACACTAAAATAGACTCCAAATGGTTGAAAGACCTCAATGTGAGACAGGAGTCCATCAACATCCTAAAGGAGAACACAGGCAGCAATCTCTTCGACCTCAGCCACAGCAACTTCTTCTTAGAAACATCACCAAATGCAAGGGAAGCAAGGGCAAAAATGAACTATTGGGACTTCATCAAGATAAAAAGCTTTTGCACAGCAAAAGAAACAGTCAACAAAACCAAAAGACAACTGACGGAATGGGAGAAGATATTTTCAAATGACATATCAGATAAAGGGCTAGTATCCAAAATCTATAAAGAACTCATCAAACTCAACACCCAAAGAACAAAGAATCCAATCAAGAAATGGGCAGAAGCCATGAACAGACATTTTTCCAAAGAAGACATCCAAATGGCCAACAGACACATGAAAAAGTGCTCAATATCGCTCAGCATCAGGGAAATCCAAATCAAAACCTCCATGAGATACCACCTCACACCAGTCAAAATGGCTAAAATTAACCAGTCAGTAAACAACAGATGTTGACGGGGATGCGGAGAAAGGGGAACCCTCCTACACTGTTGGTGGGAATGCAAGCTGGTGCAGCCACTCTGGAAAACTGTATGGAGGTTCCTCAAAAAGTTGAAAATAGAGCTACCATACAATCCAGCAATTGCGCTACTGGGTATTTACCCCAAGGATACAAAAGTAGGGATCCGAAGGGGTACGTGCACCCTGATGTTTATGGCAGCAATGTCCACAATAGCCAAACTGTGGAAAGAGCCAAGATGTCCATTGACAGATGAATGGATAAAGAAGAAGTGGTATATATATATATAATGGAATATTATGCAGCCATCAAAAGGAATGAGATCTTGCCATTTGCAACGACATGGATGGAACTGGAGGGTATTATGTTGAGTGAAATAAGTCAAACAGAGAAAGACATGTATCATATGATCTCACTGATGTGAGGAATTCTTAATTGCAGGGAACAAACTGAGGGTTGCTGGAGTGGGGGGTGGAGTGGGAGGGATGGGGTGACTGGGTGATAAACACTGGGGAGGGTATGTGCTCTGGTAAGTGCTGTGAATTGTGCAAGACTCTTGAATCTCAGATCTGTACCTCTGAAACAAATAATGCAATATATGTTAAGAAACAAAAAAGAAGAAGAAGGTAGTGGGAGGGGAAGAATGAAGCAGGGGAAATCGGAGGGGTAGACGAACCATGAGAGACGATGGACTCTGAAAAAGAAACAGGGTTCTAGAGGGGAGGGGGGTGGGAGGATGGGTTAGCATGGTGGTGCGTATTGAGGAGGGCACATTCTGCATGGAGCACTGGGTGTTATGCACAAACAATGAATCATGGAACACTTCATCTAAAACTAATGATGTAATGTATGGGGATTAACATAAGAATAAAAACATAAATAAAAAAAGAAAAAAAAAGAAAGGAACATAGACAATATACAGTAACAGTCGCCTTATAGGCAATACAATGGCACTAAATTCATATCTTTCAATTGTTTCCGAGAATGTAAATGGGCTAAATGCCCCAATCAAAGGACACAGGCTATCAGATTGGATTAAAAAACAAGACCCATTGATATGCTGTCTGCAAGAGACTCATTTTAGATCCAAAGACACCCCCAGATTGAAAGTGAGGGGTGGAAAACCATCTACCATGCTAATGGACACCAAAAGAAAGCTGGGGTGGCAATCCTTATATCAGACACATTAGATTTTAAACCAAAGACTGTAATAAGAGATGAGGAAGGACACTATATCCTACTTAAAGGGTCTATCCAACAAGAAGATCTAACAATTGTAAATATCTATGCCCCTAACATGGGAGCAGCCAATTATATAAGGCACTTAATAACAAAAGCAAAGAAACACATTGACAACAATACAATAATTGTGTGGGACTTTAACAGCCCCCTCACTGAAATGGACAGATCACCTAAGCAAAAGAGAAACAAGGGAATAAGACTTTAAAGGACACACTGGACCAAATGGACTTCACAGACATATTCAGAACATTCCATCCCAAAGCACCAGAATACACATTCTTCTCTAGTGCCCATGGAACATTCTCCAGAATTGATCACATCCTAGGTCATAAATCAGGACTCAACTGATACCAAAAGTTTAGGATCATTCCCTGCCTATTTTCTTTTATTTATTTATTTATTTTTTTAAAGATTTTTTATTTATTTATTTGAGACAGAGAGAATGAGATACAGAGAGCATGAGAGGGAGGAGGGTCAGAGGGAGAAGCAGACTCCCTTCCGAGCAGGGAGCCTAATGCGGGACTCGATCCCGGCACTCCAGGATCATGACCTGAGCCGAAGGCGGTCGCTTAACCAACTGAGCCATCCAGGCGCCCCTCCCTGCCTATTTTCAGACCACAATTCTTTGAAACTAGAACTCAATCACAAGAAGAAAGTCAGAAAGAACTCAAATACATGGAGGCTAAAGAGCATCCTACTAAAGAATGAATGGGTCAACCAGGAAATTAAAGAAGAATTTAAAAAATTCATGGAACCAATGAAAATGAAAACACAACTATTCAAAATCTTTGGGATGCAGCAAAGGCAGTCCTAAGAGGAAAGTATATAGCAATACAAGCCTTTCTCAAGAAACAAGAAAGGTCTCAAGTACACAACCTAACCCTACACCTAAAGGAGCTGGAGAAAGAGCAGCAAATAAAGCCTAAACCCAGCAGGATAAGAGAAATAATAAAGATCAGAGCACACATCAATGAAATAGAAAACCATAGATCAGTAGAACAGATCAACGAAACTAGGAGCTGGTTCTTTGAAAGAATTAACAAGATTGTTAAACCCCTGGCCAGACTATTCAAAAAGAAAAGAGAAATGACCCAGATCAACAAAATCATGATTGAAAGAGGAGAGATCACAACCAACACGAAAGAAATACAAACAATTATAAGAACATTTTAGGAGCAACTCTATGCCAGCAAATTAGATAACCTGGAAGAAATGGATGCATTCCTAGAGATGTATCAACTACCAAAACTGAACCACGAAGAAATAGAAAACCTGAACAGACCTATAACCACTAAGGAAATTGAAGCAGTCATCAAAAATCATCCAAGAAACAAAAGCCCAGGGCCAGATGGCTTTCCAGGGGAATTCTACCAAACATTTAAAGAAGAATTAATACCCATTCTTCTGAAACTGTTCCAAAAAATAGAAATGGAAGTAAAACTTCGAAACTCATTTTATGAGGCCAGCATTACCTTGATCCCAAAACCAGACAAAGACCCCATTAAAAAGGAGAATTACAGACCAATATCCTTGATGAACATGGGTGCAAAAATTCTCACCAAAATACTAGCCCATAGGATCCAACAGTACATTAAGAGGATTATTCACCACAACCAAGTGGGATTTATCCCTAGGCTGCAAGGTTGGTTCAACATCCACAAATCAATCAATGTGATACAATACATAAACAAAAGAAAGAACAAGAATCATATGATCCTCTCAGTAGATGCAGAAAAAGCATTTGACAAGGTACAGCATCCTACCTTGATCAAAACTCTTCAGAGTATAGCGATAGAGGGTACATACCTCAATATCATAAAAGCCATCTATGAAAAACCTATAGTGAATGTCATTCTCAATGGGGAAAAACTGAGAGCTTTCCCCCTAAGGTCAGGAATGCGGTGGGGATGTCCACTACCACCACTGCTATTCAACGTAATATTAGAAGTCCTAGCCATAGCAATCAGACAACAAAAAGAAATAAAAGGCATCCAAATTGGCAAAGAATAAGTCAAACTCTCACTCTTTGCAGATGATATGATACTTTATGTGGAAAACCCAAAAGACTCCACCCCCAAACTGCTAGAACTCATACAGGAATTCAGTAAAGTGGCAGGATATAAAATCAATGCACAGAAATCAGTGGCATTCCTATACACCAACAACAAGACAGAAGAAAGAGAAATTAAGGAGTCGATCTGATTTACAATTGCACCCAAAACCACAAGATACCTAGGAATAAATCTAATGAAAGAGGCAAAGGATATGTACTCAGAAAACTATAGAATACTCATGAAAGAAATTGAGGAAGACACAAAGAAATGGAAAAATGTTCCATGCTCATGGATTAGAAGAACAGATATTGTGAAGATGTCAATGCTACCTAGAGCAATCTACACACTCAATGCATTCCCCATCAAAATACCATCCACTTTTTTCAAAGAAATGGAACAAATAATCCTAAAATTTGTATGGAACCAGAAAAGACCCCACATAGCCAGAGGAATGTTGAAAAAGAAAAGCAAAGCTGGCGGCATCACAATTCCGGACTTCCAGCTCTATTACAAAGCTGTTATCATCAAGACAGTATGGTACTGGCACAAAAACAGACACATAGATCAATGGAACAGAATAGAGAGCCCAGAAATGGACCCTCAACTCTATGGTCAACTCATCTTTGACAAAGCAGGAAAGAATGTCTAATGGAAAAAAGACAGTCTCTTCAACAAATGGTGTTGGGAAAATTGGACTGCCACTTGCAGAAGAATGAAACTGGACCATTTCCTTACATCCCACACTAAAATAGACTCCAAATGGTTAAGACCTCAATGTGAGACAGGAGTCCATCAACATCCTAAAGGAGAACACAGGCAGCAATCTCTTCGACCTCAGCCACAGCAACTTCTTCTTAGAAACATCACCAAATGCAAGGGAAGCAAGGGCAAAAATGAACTATTGGGACTTCATCAAGATAAAAAGCTTTTGCACAGCAAAAGAAACAGTCAACAAAACCAAAAGACAACCAACAGAATGGGAGAAGATATTTTCAAATGACATATCAGATAAAGGGCTAGTATCCAAAATCTATAAAGAACTCATCAAACTCAACACCCAAAGAACAAAGAATCCAATCAAGAAATGGGCAGAAGCCATGAACAGACATTTTTCCAAAGAAGACATCCAAATGGCCAACAGACACATGAAAAAGTGCTCAATATCGCTCAGCATCAGGGAAATCCAAATCAAAACCTCCATGAGATATCACCTCACACCAGTCAGAATGGCTAAAATTAACCAGTCAGTAAACGACAGATGTGGCGGGGATGTGGAGAAAGGGGAACCCTCCTACACTATTGGTGGGAATGCAAGTTGGTGCAGCCACTCTGGAAAACAGTATGGAGGTTCCTCAAAAAGTTGAAAATAGAGCTACCATACAATCCAGCAATTGCGCTACTGGGTATTTATCCCAAAGATACAAATGTAGGGATCAGAAGGGGTATGTGCACCCCGATGTTTATAGCAGCAATGTCCACAATAGCCAAACTGTGGAAAGAGCCAAGATGTCCATCGACAGAAAATGGATAAAGAAGAATATATGCAATATATGTTAAGGAAAAAAAAAAAAAGATAGCAGGAAGGGAAGAATGAAGGGGGGAAATCGGAGGGGTAGATGAACCATGAGAGATGATGGACTCTGAAAAACATACTGAGGGTTCTAGAAGGGAGTGGGGTGGGAGGAGGGGTTAGCCTGGTGATGGGTATTAAAGAGGGCATGTTCTGCATGGAGCACTGGGTGTTATGCACAAAACAATGAATCATGGAACACTACATTTATTTATTTATTTATTTTTTAAAGATTTTATTTATTTATTTGAAAAAGAGAGACAGAGAGAGAGAGCACATGAGTGGGGGGAGGGTCAGAGGAAGAAGCAGACTCCCCGCCAAGCAGGGAGCCCGATGAGGGACTCAATCCCGGGACTCCAGGATCATGACCTGAGCCGAAGGCAGTCGCTTAACCAACTGAGCCACCCAGGCGCCCCGGAACACTACATTTAAAACTGATGTAATGTATGGTTTAATGTATGGTGATTAACATAACAATAAAAATAGGTAAAAAAAATAAGTTACCTAAATTATTTTCTTTGTCAAGTTACCAGTTGAAATACTAATCATATTTATTCCTTCTTTAAGTAAGATACTTTTTTTGGAGAGTGTTTGATGGCCTGAGAGTTGGCAATCCACTAAGCACTGCGCTACCAATTTTACATTTGTTATAATATTTACTCATTCAAACAACCCTATATTTTAGATATTATGTGTCCCCATTTTATAGTTAAAAAGCAGACTAAAGGGGTGCCTGGGTGGCTAAATCATTAAGCATTTGCCTTCAGCTCAGGTCATGATCCCAGGGTCCTGGGATCGAGCCCCGCATTGGGCTCCCTGGTCTGCAGGAAGCCTGCTTCTCCCTCTCCCACTCCCCCTGCTTGTGTTCCCTCTCTCACTGTGTGTCTCTCTGTCAAATGAATAAATAAAAAATCCTTTAAAAAAAAGCAGGCTAAAAGGTGTTATGTAACTTTCTCTGAGTTATACAGCTTTGGTTGTCAAGAAATGCTAAAAATTGATTTTCAGTTTTGAAATTAAGATTTCAAGACATAGGGATGCCTGGGTGGGTCACTTGGTTAAGGGTCTGTCTTTGGCTCAGGTCATGGTTCTAGGGTCTTGGGATGGAGTCCCACATCCGGCTCCTTGCTCAGCGGGGAGCCTGCTTCTCCCTCCACCTGCCTCTCTCTCTCTCTCTCTCTCTCTCACCAACAAATAAATAAATAAAATCTTTAAAAAAAAACAGTTTAAAGATTTCAAGACACCGTATCATTGCTGATTCTCAGGCTATAGTGGTACTTTTTGGTAAAGTATAATATTGCAGCCAAATTATACTAATCATTATAAATATGAGGACAATAAACAAATAACTTATAAATGTTGATTCAGGAGATGCACATGGCCAAGAGAAAAGTTCTCACAGCTTTGGGATTATGGTGTAAGGTAGATTCCATATTTGTGGAACTCCCACATAGTCCTAAATAGATGGCAAATTACCTTTCAGTACCAAAATTACAAGCAGTCCAAGGCAGATCACCTGCTTAACTCCTTCCTTCTTTGCCAAAGTTTTCAGTGATATCTTATACCTGCATGTTTTGTTTTTCCTTGGGGGACAGTCTCTGACTTGATCATGAAAGGAGGTGGGAAAACAGAATTCACTTTACAAAAATTTACTGAATCCAGGAAGAAAGCAAGGGGGAATTGGTGGAAAGTTGTTTCTATCCCAAATAGCCCAGTGGCCAAAGAGTCAGTTTACTCAAGACCATGCTCATTTGTTATTATGTATTGAGGCAGGACCATATGGCTTCACAGGGGAATTCTACCACACATTTAAGGAAGAGTTAATACTTATTCTTCTCAAACTATTCCAAAAAAAAAAAATAGAAAAGGAAGGAAAAATTCCAAATTCATTCTATGAGGCAAGCATTACCCTGATACCAAAACCAGATAAAGACAATACCAGAAAAAAAAAAAAAAAGAACCACAGGCCAATATCTTTAATGAATAGAGTCAAAAAATCCTCTCAGCAAAATACTAGCAAACCAAATTCAACAATACATTAAAAAAGCATTTACTACTTGGGATTTATTCCTGGTATGCAAAGGTGGTTCAATATTTGCAAACCAATCAAAGTGATTCATCACATCAATAAGAGAATGGATAAAATCCATATCATCATTTCAATAGACACAGAAAGAGCATTTGGCAAATTACAACATCCATTCATGATAAAAGCCCTCAACAAAATATATTTAGAGGAAACATACCTCAACATAACTAAGGCCATATATGAAAAACAGTAAACATCATACTCAGTGGGGAAGTACTAAGGTCAGGAATGAGACAAGGATGTCCACTCTTTCCACTTTTATTCAACATAGTACTGGAGGTCCTAGCCATAGCAATCAGACAACCAGTTTGGAGCCTGGAGGGAGCCTAATTTGTTATTTTGAAAATGTTCAGAGAACATTCTACTAAAAGTCACAGTGTAAGTGCAAATGAGCACTGAATATCTCAATCAAAAATAGCACTTAAGGGAAATAAGCAAAGGGGTGCTGTTTGGATCTGCATGCTTAGACCAGAATTCAAGGCAGGAGTGGTTTTATTGTTACTGATTTTAAGTCTTTATAATTAACAATAAGTGAGAGTATCTTTTGTATCAGACCATAGTGATAGCAGATTTAGCAGGAGCCCACAATTGTCACTTTATAAAGCAGGTATTCAGATGTACACATGTGATTTACCCTTCATAGAAAGAAACACCTTTATCCATGGATAAACTAGAAGGTCACTTGTCCTACATGACACAATATTCAATTCAAGTGTTATAATCCCCAAAACCCCACTCATATACCTGCCACCAGGTCTGAAAAGTCAGTATTCCAGATGTGTCCTTTTTGGTTCTTCCCCTTCATTGTCATTTTTTGCAAAAGCAAACTGTTGAGAATGGTAACATGTATAGCCTCAAATTCCTTATTTACTGTAAATCTATTAGGTAAATCTACTCTCAGTGGGGATCCTGGCAATTTGTGGACAATTAACAGGAAAGGAATGCTGGAAGGGTGTGGGGAAATATCCACCACCAATTTTTGCCTTCAGCCAAACATACTGACCACATAGAGGCTCACAAGGTATTGGAAGTAAGAGGATTTTTAAGGAGGGCACTTGATGTAATGAGCACTGGGTGTAATATGCAACTGACGAATCACTATATTCTACCTTTGAAACTAACAATATAGTATATGTTAACTAAATTGAATTTAAATTTAAAAAAAATTTTAAAGAATTTTTAAACATCTTCCTGTACAGGAGTTTTTACTGGTGAGCCATGCATGCATGGACTTCAGCAGGTCCCGGAACTTCTGAAAGCATTTATAAAAAAAATTTCTGTGTGCATACATATGAGCACTTTTTTGGGGAAAAAGTATAAATTTTAATCAGATCCTTGAAGGGGCTGGGACCAAAAATTTTAAGAACCACTGGACTAATGAGGGTTGCCACCATAGACTGTGCTATCAGAAGTGCAACCTGACAGGAAGGGCCCAGAAAATGAGGGTTTTCAGATAATAATCCCCCAAATGGTTACAAACTACTGGTCTGTCCAACTTCCTCATTTTACAGGTGAGGAAACTGAAGCCCAAAGACAATTATATAATTGTCCAACATAGCATAATTATAAGTACAGTATACTAGTATAGTATAACGTAGATGAGCTCAGGCAGGCCTTTTTAGCTTCACTTGTCACTTGTGTCACTGTGTTGCTCAGAACAGCTGAGCTCAGCATCATGACATCTGCCTTTGATAACTACATCAACCAAACTGTTGCAGTTACAACTTCTGAGGACAGAATGACTGTGGGAACACTGCAAGGTTTTAACCAATTAACTTGAGTTTGGATGAAAGCCATGAACTAGTGTTTAGCTCTTCACAGGAGTAAAACAAGTGATGCTAGGGATATACATTGTAACAAGTCTCAGTGTTGCAGTCATTGGAGAAATTGATGAAGAAACAGATCCTGCACTTGATTTGGGGAATATTCCAGCAGAACTTCTAAACTCTGTAGCACACTGAGGAAAAAGTACATACCTTGGACATCTATAAATCTTTGTATAGAAATTCATTATTCTGAGGATGATGTATGGAATCTTTAGGAATGTTTAATGGTGGACTTTGACTCCATATTGATTCATAGTAATATATATGTAAATTAAAATATTTCTACATTTCTTTGAATAAAATATAGATGAGCTCAGTGTAAATTATTTTGAGTCTAATAAGAAATAATCTCTCTTATCCTCTTTCTATTTTCCTCGATGTTTCTTTTCTGAGAGTCACTGTAAATGGAAGAGAGGGTGCTCATTGTGTTGGATACAGGCTTATGCTGGTATTTTTGGATCTGAGTAATGATAGAAGAGAAGTGGTATAAAGGGAAAATAAATGTTGAATTCCAGGGTTACTGGCATGATATCTGATAAAATTTTAAAACACAGGTCCCTCAGCTTAGAGAATCTTTGAAATTGTATGAAATTTTTTGAGTGTGTGTGTGTGTGTGTGTATTTTATGGAAAATATTGTATAGATTTTATAAGCTTCTTAAGAGTCCATGACATGCAAAAAAGTTAAAAACCACTGACCTCATTTATTCATTGAAGTAAACTAAGGCCCAAAGAGGATGAGGGACTCACATGTTCTCATTGTTAGGAAGTAAAAAACTAAGACAAGAACCAGTCTCTCAACTTTGATTCAGTGGTTTTTACACTGTGCCCCAAGCAACCTTTTTCTCTACCACCTTATCTTTCTAAATAAGATGTATTTATGCTTTTTGCCCTATTTAATACCTGTGGGAAAGACCTGATGAGATATACTCAAGACCACAGACACTTGTAGACTCAATACAGAAAGGTATTTTTAAATGAATGAAAGGAAGTCTTCTGAACCTCAATTCATTCAACTAATGCATTTTCAAATGAATCTAGCCACTGTAATTGGGGTAAGAAGTTAAAGTTATATAGGTTAAGTTTTTAGTTACAGACACTGTAAAATTGGATCTACTTGATTTATATAAGAAGCAATTTGTTAAAGATTATTAGATAAATCACTAGATCTCCAGGAGAGACAAAAAATCAGGCTCAGATGTCACACAGCTAAGGATAATTCAGCCAGGAGCAAAGTCACATGATGAGAATATTCTAGGAGAATATTCACGATCCAACACTTAGTACTATGACATTAGAGACTGTATGTGACACTTTGCCCAGATTGTCTAAAAGAATTGGATGCTTTTGCCATAATGATTTCCATAAGATCCCAGCCCACTACTATGACCCTAACCTCATATTGCTTTCTTCTACTTACAAGTGTCATAAATTTTCATCTGCTTAACCAAACTTGGGTCACATGCCTGTACATCAGCTGCCAAAAAATAATTTAAAAATATATGTGTTTGTGTATGTATGCATACATGAAATGTAGATTTTAGTTTTCTAACTTAATTGTACAAGAATCCAAACAAGAATGAGGTTGGAATGGGTATTGGATAAACAAACATAGAATATCTTCCATGGGAGGTAAGATTAGTCAACTATTTTACATTGCAGTATGCAAAGGGGGCTAAGGTTAGTGGGTCACTCTAGGAATAATTTAAAATCAAAACTGACATGCTGAAACATTGGGACACTACTAAACCAGTTAACTTCATAGTGCATTGGTATGACACAAAATTCTTTGGCATTTTAGTTAAAGGTAAAATACCCTAAATCCATGTCTACAATCCTTAAAATGAAATTCCTGTTTTAGTAATTGTCTGTGTTTTTGCATGTTCCCATAGAGAATTGACTATATCAGGAGTTTGAAGGGACTGAGGGGTGGGACCCAGCCAGCTCAGGAATGCCCGATCCTGGTTCAAGAGCACAATGAGGTAAAAACAAATTAACAGCAGAGTAAATGGAATGGGGTAGATAATTGGGTGCTAGGTATAGAGAGAATGCAAACAGCCTGATAGTTGAGGGGAAAGGAAGAAGGAAAAATGGTTTAAAAGTGGAGGTGGTGAGGAGACTTTTCGGCTAGAGTAAAATATGAGAAGCTCATACGAAACATTCTTTGTGTCTGTGCTGAACTCTGGAAGGAAACAGTAGTCTTGGGGGACCAAGGAAATGGGTTCGGTTGGAGGAGGCCACAGTATGTTGATTTTCCTGCCCTGCATCCCAGATCTGACTAAAGGAGCAGAGACTAATAACTTATGAAGATGCTTTTCTTTTCTAGGTCATATGAAGAAGTCTTTTTTATAGGTATAGTTTCCATAGATTATTCATATACAGTAGAAAATAAAAAATGATCAGTAAAAAGCAATTTTTCCTTGGCCTAAGGAATTGGACTAAATTGGTTCCATCAATCCCTTCTAATTTCAAGGGTTTGCTGAAGCTTCTTTGGTTGAGGAACAGAAAGTTAATTTGAAACCATCTATCAGAGCAAAATATCCAAACCCAAATAGGCTATTTATATTTATTCTTAATTAGGATGTGCAAATTTCATGAGCCACACTGCCTATATTTCCAATCTAGAATGTGCCTACTTCTTTTAAGCCTATTTTCCCAATCATTTTGCATTGAAAATTATACTCAGCAACAAATGAAATGTTTAATATTGACCTACTTTCTAGCTTATATTAAACCAAAGTTACTTAAAACTATTTATTTATCAGCGATTGCCTTTTTAGTTTTGCTTGTCACCACCTATTAAACAAAGGTCACATCTCCAGCTCATCATAAGCATCAACTGAACTGTTAACAGGAATAGCATTAACTCAGTTCTCTGTTAGCCCAGCAAAATGCAAGTGATGTAGTATGACCAAACTGCTCCTTTTGCCACTACGTAGAGAGTATCTGAGTCCCTGATTCCCCATCCCAAAAGGCCCTGGTCCATCCCAAGTAATTAATCAAATACCCAATAGGCAAGTTCTAAGCCATCTGCTCCTTTTTGAAGCCTTCCTATATGTCTCATTACTATTCCTTTCACTCTGTTCTCTATATGTCCCGGGTAAGGGAAAGAAGTATAGGCATTTTAATCCTTAGGGATTATCATCATATTAACCAAGATACCCTCTGCCCTACCCTGGATGTTTAAGTAAGGACTGAGTCATATGCAAGTGACTAAAACCTGATTCAAACTGGACCTAGAAAAAAAATGTTTTAGCTGATGTACCTGAAATTTCCAGGATTTCAAACATTTCTGGATCTAGGTTACAGACAATGAAAGCAGAGAAACATGCTTCTTATCATATATTGTCTCTTATTTCCTCTAGCTTGGCTTTATTCTTAGGTAGGCTTTCCATAAGTGGTGATAATCTGGACTTCCAATTGTCCTGAAAGATAAGTAGAGCAGGTATTATTATATTCTTCTTACACGTGAGGAAAATGAAACAGAAAGGACTTAAATACTTGAGAGGATAGCTCAAGGTTACGTAGCTTGGTAAGTAGATGATTGTATCAAACACCTCTCAATATTTCAGACCTACATTTTATCCAGTGGTTTCTGAAGCAATTAGCTATAGACAGATATGACCTGACAGCATCATGCCTCAACCACACCATATATATGTCTCATTTTTGACTCAAGGTTTCTCTGTGCTGCATTACATGCTTACTAGAAAACTTGAAACTGTGACCATGGTTTTAAAATGTTCATAATTGTAGATCCAATAGGATCTTAACTAGGATTGGCTTTAATAAGATGGATTTTGAATAGGAAAAATGTTTTACCTTACTCTTTTATTAAAAAAAAAAATGTCATCAGCCAGAGAACAGTAGCATTGTAGCTAAGCAGCAACACAAGTAGAAAAGAGGAATTTCAGCTGACCATTAACTCATGCTCAGTGAACAATAAGCAACAATCACCAGCAACAGCAAAAATAAATGTCATGTTAGGCTGAATTAATGGAAATAAACTAGGATGATAGTATTGATAGTTATATTCTACTCTAAGCTAGTCAGACCACTCCTAAGATAGTTTATGAAGTTCAGGCAGTCTCACTTGAGGAGAGAATATGATGACAAGAGAATATCTAAGATGATAAAAATATATTTACAAGATAAACTATTTGAAATAACTGAGGACATTTAGTGGGAGTTTGGAATGAAGAACATGATATCTACCTTTAAATAACTCAGTGGCTGTTGCACAATATAATAATACCTTATTCAATGATTACTATGCACCAGCTACAGAGCCAAGCCCTTTACATGAGCAGATCAATCAACACAATACTAAAGGGAGAACTGGAAGAAATAAATACAAAATCTCAAGAGACATATGTTTGCTGAATGTAAGAAAAAAACAAAACAATTATTGATGTCAAACGTTAAAGACAGCATAGACAAGCAAATGAGTTCCTTGTCTCCATGGAGGTCTGAAAGCAGAAGCTGGACTATTTATGATGGTGACTGCTGTGGACTGAATTGTGTCCTCCCCAAAATTAATCATATGTCGAAGCCTTAATTTCCAGCATGACCATATTTAGAGAAGAAGCTTGTGAGTTATAGGTTAAATGAGTTCATAAGAATTGGGCCTTAATCCAATAGAGCTGGTAACCTTATAAGAAGAGGAAGAGATACCAGAACTCACTTCCTCTCTCTCTCTCTCCACTCACACACACACACACACACACACAGAGACACACACTTACTCTCCCATGTAAGAAGGGGCCTATCTTTGAGCCAGGAAGGAAGCTCTCACCAGAAACTGAACCTGGGTCTGGGACTTTCCAACTTACAGAACTATGAGAAAATCAATTTCTGTTAAGTTACCCAGTCTATGATATTCTGTTATGGCAGACTGTATGGTATGTGCCACATAGCTAGTTTGTGCAAGCACACTCTGTCTCTGTTAATCTTGAGAATGTAGAGATCCCACCCCCTTCTACATCCCTATCAATCTGAATGTGTAGAAAAATGTGTTGTTCAATCTTCAAGGTCAGGGGTTCCAGATGTGACCAACCCAGAGCATCTCCTTTATAATGAAGAACGTCCAGATGGCAAGCCTTGATCTCCTTGGAACTCTGGTTGTACAAGGAGGAGACGGGCTACACATAGTTGCTAGGCTACTCTATAAAAGCTTGCTGCATATAGATCCCACAGCAGTTGCTTTGTCCCATTGGCTGCTCTTAAACTCCTTTATGTAAGTTCTCCAGTAAATGTACCCTTCAATCATTGTCTCCAGATCTTTTCTTTAGCTTCGCCAAACCATCACCCACCTTTACTTAGAGTCTGCTGGGTTGCAGTTACATACATTCTGAGCAGACTAAAACAGGAATGTTGCAGAAGAAATTTAAGCAAAGGAAGAAAACAGTCTACAACAAAGATTCTAAAATTGTTTGAAAAAGCCCTGGAGGATATGCAAAGGCAGACAACAACAATTAAAAAAAAAAAAAAAGCTCAGGGACAAATGGCTTTCCTGGCTGCTTTCATGATTTTCTCTTTATCTTTGGCTCTTAACATTTTGACTATGTGTCTGTTTGTAGACATCTTTGTGTCAGTACAATTTTGAAAGTTTTTAAAATTTCTTGAATGTGAATATTAGCATTTCTCACCACATTGATAAAATTCTTTAAATATTTTTGTCATTTTATTCAATTTCTTTCCTTCTACTATTTCCATTATGCATGTGTTAGTCTGCTTCATCTTGTCCCACTTTAAGACTGTTCATCTATCTTCACTCCTATTTATGTCTTTCAGATTGCATAATACATATTGATCCATCTTCAAGTTTGCTGATTCTTTATTCTGAAAGCTACATGTACTCTTGAACCTTTCCATTGAATTTTTCACTTTGCTTATTGTATTTTTATTTTCAGTATTTCCATTTTTATCATCTTTATATCTTTGATATTATTTACTTGATAATATACCATTTTCATGCCTTTATTTAAGTCATTAAACATAGTTTCCTTCAGTTTTTTGTACATATTTATAATAATTGCTTTGGAATCTTTGTTTGCTAAGTCTAACATCTGGACACTCTCAAAGGTCTTTTCTATTGCTTGTTTCTTTTCTCTGTGCATAGGTCATATTTTCCTATTTCTCTACATATCTTAAAGTTTTGTTGATAACTGCACAAGAGATATATTGTAGTAATTTGATACTGAGTTTCCTCCCTTGATGTTACTGGTTGTTTTTGATGTTTATTTGGTCATTTGTTTGTTTAATGATTTGGGTGGACTACTTCTGTGAAGTTTTTCTTTTGTTATTGTACAGCCTCTGATGGCCATTCCCAGATTTTCCCTTTTAAAAAAAAAATCTTCTAGTTTGGCTTCTCTTGTTCACCCCTTGTTTATTATAAGGCACTTATTGGTCAAAGCTTGTGCTTAAGGTCACTAAACCAATTAGATCATTGGATGTGTGTGTCTCTATAGTTCAGGAAACTTGGATTTTGCTTCAGTCTCATCCTGGGATGAATGGCTCAAAAGATCCCTCTATGGCTGCCCATGAGAGAAGTTCCTTCTTTGGTTACACAACCTTGGGTGTGTGCAGTCTTCCAGACCACTAGAGTTAAATGTGATCTTATTTTTCTGCCTAGATTTTTAGGAGTCACCCTGGGGTCAGAATAGTTTATTGTTTTTCCCATGCTTGGTCAGAGGTTGTACTTAAGCCCCTCAAACCAATAAGGCTTCTACTTTTTGCTGAGTGATTTTTATGTGGCTTGGAGAATGTTTTTAAGCCTGGCCCATAGCCTGCTATGACTGTTCATGAATAATAGTGCACACAAGCTTCCCAACTTCCACAGTTGGGTGTGATCCCAAAAGAGTTCTTCTTGACTGTCTTTCTCTAGTTATCTCTACTAAACTTCTGGCTGCTCTGCTGTTTTGCTTATATCAGAGCTATAGGCTGCCTCTTAGTTGCTCTCTCCACCAAAATCTCCATTGTTTTGATAAGGCCCTGAGACATGGAGTTCTCCAGTCTGTATGCCAAAAAGTAAGTCTATCCCCTCAGGCAGAGCTGTCATTGTGGTTTGTTTCCTTTCTTGGGAGGATCTATGCCACTGGACAAGAGCTAAAGGTGGAGAACAGCACACTGCTTCTCTTGGAGTGACCACCTTGCTCTACTAGTGGGTTCTGGTGGAGAGAAAAGTATAGTTGTTCTACCAATGGGTTCTGTTGTGGTAAGAAGCATAGTAGCCCCTGATTGTTATTCAGCTTGCTTTTCTCAGAGCGGAATCACTGCCTTGTGAGCAAATTGGGGTGAGGCCAATCAGGCTGCAGTATTCTCTGTCACTGTTAGGGCAAGCATGATTTGTAACTTTTCTATTATCTCACACCCTATGAGTAGGATTTGGGTGGCAGGATGGACTTTCAACCCTCTTGTCTATGTCTTCTGAGAATAGAGCTTGAACAACATAGCTCTGGGGGAGGGCATAAGATACACATATATCCTGCCCTTGTAAAGTTCAACTATACAAGTGCCCAGAGTAAAGCTTCCTTAACACAGAGCTGGGGACAGCAGAGAATGGGAGAGGTTCATAGCTCAAATGCCATAGACTATGACTCTTATTGCTGAGATTTACTATATTTAGCAGATTTTCTTGGATAAGTATTTCACCATTTACTATGTGCTGCTTAGATCAATTTTCAGATGCTTTAAATCATTGTTTTCTATAATTTTCACCACGTAAGTGTTTGTTGGTCTACAGAGAGTCTACTGAGCTCCTCCCACTACCAGTCTGTCTTCATAAATGAAGTTTTATTGTAATAGAGCTATGCTCATTCAAGTATGAGCTCACTCATGAATGTATATATGTCTATGTCTGCTTTTAAACTCAAAGACAGAGTTGAGTAGTTGCAACAGAGATCATTTGGCCTGCAAAGCCTAAAGTATGCACTATCTGGCCCTTTACAGAAAATGTTTGCCAACTTCTTACTTAGACATTCTTTTAGAAGCCTTCTCTTTTAAGAGGCAAATGATCTTAGAAAACTGTGGGAAATAGTTGACTTGGTCAGTGATCCAAATCATGTTACAAACTGGTATGATCAGCTGCTCCAAGGGAATGAAAATTCCAATTTGGAAGCTGGTGGCTATGATCTGAGAGGTATCTAGAGATTCTGGTGATTTTTGAGAAGGGCAGGCCTGGATAGAGGGCTGAGGAAGGGAATTTTGACTAGTAAAAGGACAAAATGAGGCTATAGAGTGTGAGTGGAGAGATGGAAGAAAAGAATCACAGAAGTGCTAAAAGAATGTTGAGAGGTACTTGCAACCAGTTTCCCTTGATGCAGTTTGAATCACTCTGGCTTGTTGACCTATATTTTCAACATTATGCTTCCTGCCTTTACAAGAAAAAATACACATTTTTAATTATCAGACTTATAAAATATCAAACACTGCAGAAGAAGATATTTATTAGCTTTTTGGAAGTTACTCTCCTCCCAAGCTCCTACCCTTCTTTTCCTTGGAGCTTCAGGCATACAGGAGTACATGTTTCTCATGCTCTACTCACTGTTCTCAAGATGGGATATAGCTTTTCCAAATTTGGCCCTGAAGCTGTGAAATTCCAAGCATGATTTGTAACTTTTCTATTATCTCACAGTTGTGCATAGCTGTTTCCCTTGTTATGAAAAACTCTCTTGTTTTCCTCCTAGATATTTGTACTCTGTCCATGACTAAATCCCCTCTGCACACAGAACACCTATATCATTCACTTTTCAGGCTCTCCAGGTAACTGGACAGTAAGGATGCATAATTTTAGGTTATCTATAAAGCTGAAATTAATAGTCTTTTCTAATGGAGTCTCCCTTTAACCACAAAGTGCCTCTGCTCAGCCTGCTGTTTTCTTGTTACAAGACTATAACTGTCTCTGAAGTACAAAGAAATAGAGAAAAAAAAAAATTACAGACAAGGAAAGCTGGGCTTTCACCCCAGCCCTCTCACTAACTCAGTGTGTAACCTATTTACCCCTACCTCTATTCACCCAGGCCTATTTCTTCCTCTATAAAAAGGAGGTGTTAGGTTGGATGATTTCTTAGGCCACTTACAACCCCACAAATTTCTGAAATCTACTAAATCTTTGATTTTTTTCCCAGTTGTGTTCTTTGGGCTGGAAGAGTTTCCTACTGCCAGGGGAGGGTGGATTTTTCCAGCAATACATAGAGCCCAAAGCATACATTTCCCATGTTCCACTCATATCACCCAGTTTGGGCCACAACCTCTGCAAATTTGGCCTCAGAACTGTGAATTCCAAGCTTGATGCATAACACTGCATTTCTCTCACAGCTGTGAGCTGCTGTCTTTCTCCATTCTTGCAAGTCCTCATAGGCCCTTCTTTTCCACTCGAGGATTTACACTCTTTGGAGGATGAAAGCCTCACATATACCTGTAGATCAGGACTTTCTTCCTTCAACTGTATAGCAAGCATCCCCATAAAGCAAAGTACATGTGGTTTTGAGGTCTTGCAAATTGAGCAACTACAGCAACTATAGAAGATATATACAATTATTTCTTTTTTTAAATTTTATTATGTTATGTTAATCACCATACATTACATCATTAGTTTTTGATGTAGTGTTCCATGATCCATTGTTTGTGTATAACCCCCAGTGCTCCATTCAGTTAGCACCCTCTTTAATACCCATCACCAGGCTAACCCATCCCCCCAACCCTCTCCCCTCTAGAACCCTCAGTTTGTTTCTCAGAGTCCATAGTCTCTCATGGTTCATCTCCCCCTCCGATTTCTCCCCCTTCATTTTTCCCTTCCTGCTATCTTCTTCCCTTTTTTTTTTTTAACATATAATGTGTTATTTGTTTCAGAGGTACAGGTCTGCAATTCAACAGTCTCACACAATTCACAGCGCTCACCATAGTACATACCCTCCCCAATGTCTATCACCCAGCCACCCCATCCCTCCCACCCTCCACCACTCCATCAACCCTGTTTGTTTCCTGAGATTAAGAATTCCTCATATCAGTGAGGTCGTATGATACATGTCTTTCTCTGATTGACTTATTTCGCTCAGTATAATACCTTCCAGTTCTATCCACATCATTGCAAATGGCAAGATCTCATTCCTTTTGATAGCTGCATAATATTCCATTGTATATATATATACCACATCTTCTTTATCCATTCATCTGTCGATGGGCATCTTGTCTCTTTCCATAGTTTGGCTATTGTGGACATTGCTGCTATAAACATCGGGGTGCATGTACCCCTTCAGATCCCTACATTTGTATTAATTATTTCTAATAGAAGTTTTATGTAACATAATATGTAAAAGGCCAAGCTATCGAGCTATGAGTAATAGTCTCAGAAACATTACTTATTTAATTTCTAGAATTCAAAAAGTATATGAGATTCTCTGGACTTTTTTCTCATCTGTTAAGTGAAAATAATAATGCTTGCTTCACTCACTCCATAGTTGTAGGCACTTATCTGAGTTAATGATGTGAATGAAAAGTATTCAGTACTGTATCATAGACATAGTAAATACTTGCAACAAGGTTTTCAATGGTAAATAAATAAGTTGTTGCTATTGTTGCATAAAAATATGTTAAAGGAATTGTCTTGACCACTACTATGTATATAGCATAAAATTGTTACTAATTAGGATGATGGAGAGAGTGTTTCTTTCATCTGAAGAAGCCAGCTAATTTATCAATACCAACAAAGGGCTTATTTTGGGATCTCAACACATCCTCACAGTGAATGATGAAAGGAAAACTTTGATTTTTAGAAACAAAAATTTTGGATTTGGATTTTCAATTTCCTAATGTATATCTCTTATAGAACCACCAAGGTATGTGGCCAGATACACAAAAAAGATCCCACAACAAATATCTCTTCTATTTTCCTTAAGTATTTAAAATATCCCCAAGTAAAATGTGTGTGTGTGTCTATGCCCACATGTGTGCCTGTGTGCATGCACACACAAACACACATCTGTGCCTTTGTTTAAAGCCTTCATCCCAGTTCAAATGAAACAAGAAAACTTACATGTAATAGATGTTAAGCA
Source organism: Mirounga leonina (assembly GCF_011800145.1). Classification (NCBI taxonomy): domain Eukaryota; kingdom Metazoa; phylum Chordata; class Mammalia; order Carnivora; family Phocidae; genus Mirounga; species Mirounga leonina. The sequence goes on along the minus strand of NW_023270513.1, from coordinate 8,978,991 downwards.
GAGATTTGTTGAATGTATTGAAATGACAGTCCATTCAAAGTGTAAGCTGTTCTTATCATCTTAGGGGAAAGAGCGCAAGTTAAGTCAGAACAGGAAGGGAAGAGTAGCTTAATGGGAAGAGGGAAGAAAGGATAAAAAGCTAGAAAGTTGGGGTGAAAGAAACCATATATTTGTATGGTTTTCTCTAGCATTGACCAAAACAAAAATACAGGTATAGCCTTCTGAAATAAGGCTTGTAGTGAATGAGAAGTTAACATGCTTCAAATATCAGGCTTTTTTCATTCAGGCAAAAGTAGAGTTAATGTAAATGCTTATTTTCTGTTTTTTATTTTTTTTTTAATTTTTAAAATTTTTTAGAAGGGAGGGAGAGTTCAAAAAAATGGCCCTAACATTTTTTTCCTCTAAAATTTCCTTCCAGTTTCATGATGGCTCATTGAGGGAAATGGAATTCTTATCAGGGTAACAATAATCATTAGGATATTTTTTCTTTGATTTCTTAAACTTAATTTTCAGGAATTCATAGAAAAGTCCATTATCGTGGAATTTACATGGTTTCTTTTTATTATTCAGACATAATATTTCCCTTTAGATAATACACTTGAAACTGAAATTTCAAAGTCTTAAATTGATATTTAAAACACTTATTTGGTTTTAGATTCTGGCTTGAACTCTCATATTCTCTTTTAGAGAGCTCAGTTGTTGATTGCTCAGTTATCTAATGGCAGGCTTGCACCTCTGGGAAACAGAGTTTGAAACTTGAAGCTTCTCAAATTGAAATCATGTCCCTGAGTGCTTAATGTATTGCTTATTTTAAAGGTAAAGAGGCTATTGTTCTTTGTTTAAGCTGTCTGGCAACGCTGAAGATTATTTAGTGGAGTGCCAGGTTGTGTTTGAGGAAGAGACTGATATAAATGCAGGTGGTCATGAGTGCTATGGAGAACATATTCAAGGGGTACTATATCAAAAATTAAAACATAAGTTAAACTGATTGCTTTGGAGAAAGAGGTCAAGATTTCTTTGTTTAGTTTTGTATGTGTTTGAAGTTATATTTCAACATAAGTTTAGTCCATGAACTTTTGTGGCTTAGAAAATAACAGCTTTTCCTTTGTCAACTAGGCTTATTTCTTTAGATTCATGGAGTGGGTACAAGTTAAGTGAAG
>NW_023270513.1:8949788-8977821 GCF_011800145.1 Mirounga leonina | reverse complement strand
TTTATTAACCTCATTTACAATGAATTTATTATTCACTACTTTTTTTCTAGGTATACCCCCCTTCTTAATTAAATGATAAGTAAACTGGAGAACACAGTCCATAATAAATTCACTTAGAGCCTATTGATTAAATGGCTAAACAAATTAATGTGGTCTTAGAAATGAGTAAAAAGCAAGGAGGAAACCAATTTTGGGAAGTTATAGGGCCCAAACAGCATGGTATATGTTTATTCCAGTGGACTGCATGTCAACCTACATGTCTTAAACTTTAATATGTATAGCGGGGATTTTTTTTGGAGGGGGCATCCCTGTTCTGTCTCTCTCAGAAGTGGGTTTAGTCTCACTTTCAATAAGGCAGGTTGGCTCGACAGTATAGACTTGAGAGATCTGGAAAATCTCTTCATGATGCCAGGCCTCTCTGGTAAATTTACTCTCCAGTAAGTTCCCAAATCTATGCTTTTTTTTTTTTTCATTAACAGATAAATACTAATGGGTTTTAAATGTCTGATCTCACATATTCACTTTGATTTTAATAGTTACCCTTTTAGGGGATTTTTGTTTTAAAACCAAGGAAGTGATGTTATATCCTGTTTTTGCCAGTGGTTTATGAATAGCACCAAAGTTCATTTCTCGGCAAAGTAATGAGTCTGTAAACTGAAACAAATAAAATAATCGATTCAGAACTTCTTCCATAAAGTGCCACTAATTTAATATAAGAAATGCAGAATGCAGGTCATCCTGAAGCCAAGAGTTTTGAAATAATGCAAAGTAAAATAGGCTTATTTCTTTAGATTCATGGAGTGGGTACAAGTTAAGTGAAGAGACATGGGTAGAAAGAACCAGCTAGTTTATGCTCACCACACTGATCAACTAATCCTAATAGAAATGCCAAAAGAGTCTGTGAAATGGAAAAATATATGCCTTTCTACCCATCTGAATCAAAACTATCCTTCATCTTTCAAAGGCCCTTGCAAATATTCAACAATTATCAATCTCTTAGGTCTTGGGATTTTATTAACCTCATTTACAATGAATTTATTATTCACTACTTTTTTTCACTACTTTTTTTCTGTTCAAGGATAGGCTGTAATCCTAACAATGATTATTAATCATCACACTAATAGTAATGCCAGAATACAGAGAAATAAGGAATCTCTGCCTCAAAACATTCATAGGACTATTATTAGTATCTTAGAGTGTTTGGATTAGATTAATCAATCATGTCTTTATTGATAACTGAAATTAATACTAATATTACTAATTAGCTCCATTTTTGAATACTTATGTATTAATCACTGTCCTTGATATTTTATATGCATTCTGTTGTTCAGTCTATGAGGTATGTGTTATGCCATCATCTCCATATTAAAAACCAGGAAGCAGACTCAGAAATGTTAAGTGATTTGCTTAAAATCATACAATCAAGTAAAGATAGTAGCAGCACCCTTTGTAGTCCTTTAACCATTATGCCATATTTTCAATCCTGCCTCAAGCTTCAGGTAGAATTCAAAGAGGCAAAAGACAAGATTCCTGCTCTCTAGGAGCTTATAGGCTAGTTGGTAAGGCATGACTCACAGCCAGATATATTTCACAGGCACTATGTTTTCAGTCTCAGGGCTCTAGCTTTAAGTGCTATAAGCACCCAGATAGTCTTAGTCCAAGGCACTTCTCAAAATCATGTGAATGGAATTTGAGCTGGTTTTACTTCACTGAAGAGTCACCTAGGAATAGCAGAGGTAAAGAGGAAAACCACTAACATTTACTGCCCATTTACTATTTTACAGGTACACAATTTCTTTTAATTTTTTAATAAAGAAATTTTATTGTATATAATAAGCATAGAAAAAGTTTTTTGTTGTCATTGTTTTAAGTTTTTAAAGTTTTAATTTTAATTTCAGTTAATGTACCATGTTATATTAGTTTCAGGTGGGCAAGGATGTGTAGGAAAAGTTTTTTTAATGAAAGTTTCATAACATTTTTCAAAAGTTTTGAATTTTTTGGAGAAAAATTATTGCAAAGCTATCTAAGGTAGAAATAATATTTGACTGTCAGAACAAATGATAATCCCTTTCATCATATTCTGTATTTAAAGCAAAACATTTTCAATTCAATTAACATAAAGTGGCTTTTAAGTTGTTTTTTTTTTTTAACTTGAGTATAGTTGACACATGTTACATTAGTTTCAGGAATACAATGTAGTGATTCAACTTTTCTATACATTATGCTATGCTCATCACAAGTGTAGCTACCTTCTGTCCCCATACAATGCTATTACAATAATATTGCCTATATTCCTTATGCTGTGCCTTTTATTCCTGTGGCTCATTCATTCCATAAATGGAAGCCTATATCTCCTACTTACCTTCACCCATTTTACCCATCCACCTCTTCCTCTTCTCTCTGGCAATCATCAGTTTGTTCTTATAGGTACACAATTTTAATTAAACCCACCATAGCCTTTGTTAAAGAGTATTTTTTAAAGAAGGAAATTTAAATTTACAGAACTTAATTTCCCAGGATATCCCTGCAGAAAGTGGTGGGGCTGAAATTTGGATCCAAGTGTCTGATTCCAAAACCCAGGAAACAAATATTTTACAACTGGAAGAGCATAGATATGAAGCTTCACTGTTCTATCAGTAAAAGTGGGATGAAAATAATACCAACCGCCTTATAGTTATAACATTGAATCACAGAGTTAGAACAGCATTACCTATTCAATGATTTTTCAACCTTTTGGATAAGGTTGTTACATGAAGTAAATAGAATGATGTATGTATGAAAAGTCTCTCATATATATTAGGCAGATGATAAAGTTATTGCCATTTTTATTATTGTAATGCATCAAGAAGGATATTTATAATGATACATTAATTTTGAAGCATTTTGGTCTTGATACTTTTTAAATATTGAAGATGAATGAACAGATCTTTGGACAATTATTGATTATTTCTGTGTGGAGATAACTATTATTTTTTACAGATAAAATTCCCAACAGAAAAATGGACCAGTCAGACTTTAACAAGAATAAGTCTTCTTGGAAACTGGTGCTATCCATAGTGCTTATTTCCATCACCTTTTATTAGTTATTTATAATAATATTTCCTACCTTAAGCCCCAGTGCTTTACAACAGACAACATACTGAGCCTAATACTGCAATCCTAGGCAAGATGAGGTTTGTGTAATCCTGTCCATGATTTCTTGATAGCAGTAAAAGAGAAGACTCCTCACCCTAGTTGTACTGTGCTTTGGTCCCAGGGGACAAAAGGAATTCTCTACTGATCCTTTGAGTGGGCACTGTACCATAAGATGTGGAGATGCTACTCTAGAGCTAGACACAAGTTACAGAATAAATTACGAGAGTGTTTACTAAAAAGTGAAATAATCACATGTGACATAAGCTCAGTATTAAGTATATTGAATCACAGACTTAGGAAAGCATTTCCTCCTCAATTTTCTTTTAATATTTCTGATTATATTGAAGATAAATTCTCTGACTTTAGCCATTTGTGTTTCTTTAACATGTGATAATTTCCTTTTTTATCATAGAATGAACAGATCTCAGTCTCAGAGCCTTAAGCAGGTCTCAGTGTCTGGAAAAAATTTAATTTTAATTTTTTTATTTTACTGAATTTATTTTTAATATTGTTTTATATTTGTGATAAATTATACTGATTTCTATTTATGATAACATTTTAAAATTTAAATTAAGAAATAAGGCATTATTCAATGTAAAGGAAAATGAACTAAATTATAACTCATGGTAACCAAGTATAACAAAAATAAAAAAGATGGTATGAAGTGTGGTGAACACACATACAAAAAAACTTTATCATCCATAGAAACAAGAATTTAAACTCAAGAGAATCAGAAGGATTTATTCTTTTCTAATTTCTGTGAATATTTAGTGAACATAGAATTATGTAAACAAAATGAATCTAAGTGTTTTGATTAAAATTAATTATCACTTTTTTTAATGTAGTCAAACTCATTTTTATGTGCATGAACATCTGCAAAAAAATAACTGAACACAAATGGTCTGAATATTGACTATATTCCTTATCCTGTGCCTTTTATTCCTGTGGCTCATTCATTCCATAAATGGAAGCCTATATCTCCTACTTACCTTCACCCATTTTACCCATCCACCTGTTCCTCTTCTCTCTGGCAGTTGCTCATTAAAAAGTTGCTCATCCCTATAAAATGTATATTTTGGATATAATTGGAGGGCACTTTTTAAGAAAAAAATATATAAAAGTATAAATACATTTAAGGCATAGGGACTTGAAAGGGGCCCTTGCAATGAGAGGCCCTGATATTTAAGCTTCATTTACAAAATGCTAAATTTTCCTCCATGTAGGCACTGTGGTTTTCTTCCACATTAGCCATGAACACTCACAATTTTGGGAATACTTTGGGTTTCCAAGACTAACATCTGGACAATACTCGCAGGTGAGATAAAAAGAAATAGGCCAATAAGAACATGCACAGCCTATTTGGGTCTCCTAAAAAATGATGTTCAGAAATCTAATTTGGCACATCTTTGAAGTCTTATAACAATTTTCTGTGTTATCCTTTTCCATTTTATTGTGACCTTTCAGCCAAGCAGAATACAATGAAGTAGGGGAGGAGAAATATTGGAAAAATAATAGTATGTTTAGTCATGTAAACTGTATATAGGCAAATTTTAGTGAAGTGTGATAATCAACCATTAATAAGAAGTTTAAACAAGTAGTCTTGATGATAGTCGTGCATATTACATAGTTTCAGTTCTAGAAGGAAACTGTCAGTTCATTTTTTGTCCAAATAAAATCCAATTCATGATACTTCATCCCAACACTACTCAACTCATTTAATTATTACCTCTTGTATATCTTTTCCAACTCAGAAGATGACACAGCACAGTAAGACTTGCATTTTTTACTCTGCATTAAAAGTATATCTTCCTAAATGAATAAGTCATGGTGATGTAATACAATGTACAGCATGATGACTATAGTTAATAATAAGGTGTTACATATTTCAAAGTAGCTAAGAGAGTGGATCTTGAAAGTTGTCATCATAACAAAAAAATTGTGACTATGTATGGTTATGTATCTTAACTGAATTTATTCTGGTGGTTATTTTGCATTATGTACAAATACCAAATAATTATGTTGTACACTTGAAACTAATAATGTTACGTCAGTTATACCTCAGTAAAAAAAATTAAAGTAAGAAAAAAGTTGTTCATTAAAAATTAATGTTACTCGGGGGCGCCTGGGTAATTCAGTCATTCAATTCAGTCATTCAATTCAGCCTTCGGCTCAGGTCATGATCCCAGCGTCCTGGAATCGAGCCCCACATTGGGCTCCCTGTTGAGCAGGAAGCCCGCTTCTCCCTCTCCCACCCCCCCTGCTTGTGTTCCTTCTCTTGCTTTGTCTTTCTCTGTCAAATAAATAAATAAAATATTTTAAAAATAAATTAAAAAATGAAATAATAAAAATTAATATTGCTCAATAAAATTACTTATTTGCCTCCCTCGAGCCAACTTTCAGCTAGTTATGTTTGGTCATTCTGGGAATAAATGACACACACAAGCACATATGCATACTACACGTGCACATTATGCCCCTCTCCTACTACACACGTATACACACATCCATTTAGAGTGTGCTAATTTGTACCTAAAATTGGTCTGCTCAGTTTATAGTCTATAAGATGCTATAATAGTAATTCCACTTTTTTTTTGTCATGACCTGAACCTTAACTAAAACAGTTAAGACTTTCCAACCAGAATGTGTTATCTCTAAAGTTCTAAATTTAATTGAATGTTAAGTGAGAGTAAAAAATAAAGAGGAGACTAGACACATGATGAGTATGGAAGACAGGCTTCTAAAAATAATGTGAGGCTCATGGAAATTTTCTCAATCGTTGAAATTTGTAGGGACAGTGTTGTATGATAGAAATCCATTTCAAGCCCTCATATGTCACACCTTATGAGGTCTTAGAAGTTTGAGGAAAGAGACTTTAGAATCAAAGACTTGGAATTGATTATCTTCATCAATTATAAGCTGGGCAACCTTTAATTTTCTAAAATTTTGTTTTCTTATTTAAAAATGGGAAATAATAATAGTATTATAATAACAGAATCCACATTATAGGGTTTTTATAATGATTTTGTGAGATAAGTTATGAAAAGTACTTATTATAGTCTTATTTATCAAGCATAACACTTGATAAACAGCAATTTTGTTATTATTAAATAACATTTCCCAAAGTTAGCTCTTTTGAAAGCTAGTTTACATAAATAAGTGAATCAAGAAGTAACAATCATTACTTTTATAAAAGGACTTTATAGACAAATACTTTTGGAAAATGTTACCAGGTAATAGTCTCCATTAAGAGATTATCAACGCAATTAGCATATTAAAGCTTCTGCAAATTTCTGCAGTAAAAAAACCTACTAAATTTTATCTCAGTCAATATCTTAGAAGAAAACAAAGTTCACCTAAAGTAATTAGTGTAAAGATATTTTAATCAAGTAACGTCTTACAGAGTCCTGGTCAGAGGTAGCTGAACAAACAAGGGATGATGAGGGCACCTGGGTGGCTCAGTCGTAAAGCGTCTGCCTTCGACTCAGGTCATGATCCCTGGGTCCTGGGATCGCGACCCACATCGGGCTCCCTGCTCGGAGGGCAGCCTGCATCTCCCACTCCCCCTGCTTGCATTCTTTCTCTCTTTCTCTGTCGAAAAAGAAAAAAAAGAAAAAAAATGTTAAAACAAACAAACAAAAAAACAAGGGATGATGAGTCAACCAAAGAATAACCACAAGCCATTTTTACCCTTCAGGCTAAAGGGACCAGGGGAGTTAATAGTATTTTCTTCATTTTTGAAAGCCAAATTCCTAAACATTTTTCAAGACTCAGCTCAAATGTCATTTCCTAGGTAAAGCCTCCAGTTATTTTCACCAACCCACTAATATCTTATAGGTATCTCTCATTGGCCAGGGAACAAGAGACCACAGATGATGAAATTCTCAGGAGTTAGCTTTCAGGGACACAGTAAGACAACAAAGTTAAGGAGAATGGCAGAGATGGAAACCAAATAGGGAATATCCAATGCCCTTAGTGTTCCCTATATATATTTCACTAAAGACCTTCTTTAAAAAATAAAATATCCAATAGCATGTTCGCTTCCTGTGAGACAAGCTTTAAGAAAAATTACTATAGGGGCAATGATGCTTAAAGTCTAACTTGTTCCAGCAGCTGCAATGTAGGGAGATTTTGTCAGAAGACCTGGATTCAGTGAATATCATTGACAGATAGTCCTTACATATTAAGTGAGGCAAACAGATTTCAAACTACTAAGTATAGTTCTAATTTCCATAATAAATATGCATTCATTTGCATGAAATGTTTAAAAAACAACCAAAGACAAAATAAAATAAGTTTATAGAAGCTTTGAAAAATAATGAAAGGTTGATAGCAATCAAGCAAATGCCCAATCAAAAAAAAAAAAAAAAAGCCAAACAAAAACTATAGTAGACATTATATTATTTTTACTCACCCTTGTCCTACTCCCTTACCTTATACTATACCTGACATGGTGTGACCTTGGTCTGGAGGAGGTGGCAGTTCAGTTTTTAATTTACTCCCAGGAACAAAAAGGAGCAGAATAGGCCTTATTTGCAAAATTTAACCAGTCTATGGACTGCTTCAAAGACTCCTATATGTTTTTCCTAACCCAAATCTCAGGCAACGATAAGCAGCATAACTCAGTTCTCACATGAAGAAAGTGTTAAAAAGCAGAAGGCACTGCTCAGAAAAGCTGCAAGGAAACTACAGAATTTCAGATGCCTGGAACAATAGATTATGGGTAGAAACATACAAGAGACCATCTAAGGACCCAAAAGAAGCTGAAATGAGATTGTTTGGGAAATTAAATTATTGAAATGCAGCTGTGTATACAATGAAATTTAAAAGCTACATATAAGACTCAGCAAGATGCACACTCAGAAAAGACCTGAGAAGGCTCTAAGCTTTCATTTCAGGTTGATCTTAAGTTTCAAAGTATGCTCAGCTACTCAACAGATGTTTAAGGAATCTCTATAAAAACAATACTTTACCCTAAGCTAATGAAACACAAACTTCAGTGCTCATACTATAAAGCAACAGTTACAAAAATGATTTGTAAAAGAAAATAAACAGAAGACTAGGGTGGAGACTTCAGAGACTACAGTTGCAGATCTGAAAAAGATGGCAGAGGAGTAGGGGACCCTATTCCAACCAGTCCCCAGAATTGAGCTGAATATCTACCAGACCACTCTGAACACCCACGAAATCAGCCTGAGATGTAAGAACATAGATCTGGATCTCTACAAACAGAATATCACAGGCATTTGGATTCAAGGTACAAAGCAGGGAGCTGTGACTGTGTGGGCAGATATCAGAGGATAAATGGAAGGGGGAGGGAGCAGAGCCATGGGGATCCTACCCTGCTGGTGAGCGATAGCCTCCCATGGTGGGGACATGGCACAAACTTGCAGACCAGTAGCAATGGGGAAAGGACTTTAGGCAGCCCCTAAACTGACACCAGAGCGGCAGGGCCACACCTGCGAACTGGGAGTGGCAGCTGGTTTCAGAAGCACAAAGGGCAGAAACTTGCCCAGTGCCCAACCTGGAGGTGAGGACTGGGAGTGCTGCTAAGGGGTGCACAACCCAGGAGGCTTCAGTTTATAGCAGCACAGACAGAAACGGAGATAGTGTGGCCTGGACAGCTCACTGAAGAACAGATTGTGATCTCTCTGCTCTGAGGCAGAGGGTTGGAAATGGTCTCTTCTGCTGTGAATCTCGGAAGAGATGCGGAAAGCCACCAGGGAAAGCTGCCAGAGAACAAAAGCCCCCAAAAAACAGTCTTCACTGAGCCCCCCCCCCCAAAGGGCAGGGCAACTCTACCCAAACAGGGTTGCCTGAAAAACAGCGTGGCAGGGCCCTCCCCCAGAAGACAGGCTGGGAGAACAAGAGGCCAGCAACCCTAAGGTCCCTAGAAAACAGGTGCTTCTTGCTTGGCTTGTGGTCAATAATTTGGACTCTATACATTCCCTCAACAGAATGACTAAGAGGAGGAACCCCCAAAATAGGAAAGACTGAGAGGCTATGACTTATGCCACAGATTTACAAATGGATTCAGATATAACCAAGATGTCGGAGTTGGAATTCAGGCTAGCAATTGTGAAGACAATCGCTAGAATGGAGAAATCAATGAATGGCAACATAGAGTCTCTAAGGGCAGAAATGAAAGCTGAATTGGCAGAACATAAAAATCCTCTTAATGAGGTCCAATCTAATCTAGATAATCTAACAGCTAGGGTAAACGAGGCAGGAGAACAAATTAGTGACCTAGAAGACCAATTAATACACAAAAAGGGAAAAGAGGAGGCCAGGGAAAAACAACTCAGAATCCATGGAAATAGAATCAGAGAAATAAGTGACACCATGAACCGTTCCAATGTCAGAATTATTGGAATTCCCGAGGAGGTGGAGAGAGAGAGAGAGGACTAGAAGATATATTTGAGCAAATCATAGCTGGGAACTTCCTTAATCTGGGGGAGGAAACAAACATTCGTGTCCTAGAGGCAGAGAGGACCCCTCCCAAGATCAAGGAAAACAGGCCAACACCCTGGCATGTAAGAATAAAACTCACAAATCTTAGAACCAAGGAAACCATCTTTTTTTTTTCTTATTTAAAAGCTTTTATTTAAAAACTCAATGATACCAAATTACAGTTTGACCCTAGCTAGTAAGTACAGTTAAAACATAAGTGTTTTATTTTTGAGTGTTAAACAGTAGTAAAAGAGAACTTTCTTGATAGTATCCACTATAAAAATAATATTAGATGTCAGAAACAAATAACATAGCAACAGTTAAATTAAGAAAACTTTTAAGAGCAGCTTCTTGCCACAGATCTTCTTTCTTAAATGGCAATGTAAACAATACAGTAAGAAACAAGAATTCTAATTGCTACAAAGTGGTTAGAATGTGGTTTCATTGATCCAGCAGATACTTTAATATTTTATTTATTTATTTATTTATTCATTCATTCATTTATTCATTTATTTATTTATTTTAATTTTATGTTATGTTAGTCACCATACAATACATCATTAGTTTTTAATGTGGTGATCCACGATCCATTTTTTTGATATAACACCCAGTGCTCCATGCAGTACGTGCCCTCTTTAATACCCATCACTGGGCTAACCAATCCCCCCTCCCCCACCTCTCTAAAACCCTGTTTGTTTCTCAGAGTCCATAGTCTCTCATGGTTCATCTCTCCCTCCAAATCCCCCCCCTCATTTTTCCCTTCCTTCTCCTAGTGTCCTCCATGCTATTTCTTATGTTCCACAAATAAGTGAAACCATATGATAATTGACTTTCTCTGCTTGACTTATTTCACTTAGCATAATCTCTTCCAGCCCCATCCACGTTGATGTAAAAGTTGGGGATTCATTCTTTCTGATGGCTGAGTAATATTCCATTGTATATATGGACCACATCTTCTTTATCCATTCATTTGTTGAAGGGCATCTCGGCTCTTTCCACAGTTTGGCTTTTGCGGACATTGCTGCTATGAACACTGGGGTGCATATGGCCCTTCTTTTCACTACATCTGTGTCTTTGGGGTAAATACCCAATAGTACAATTGCTGGATCATTGGGTCGCTCCATTTTTAAATTTTTGAGGCCACCTCCACACTGTTTTCCAAAGTGGCTGTACGAACTTGCATTACCACCAACAGTGTAAGAGGGTTCCCCTTTCTCCACAACCTCTCCAACATTTGTTTCTTCCCTTTCCATTTTTGCCATTCTAACTAGTGTAAGGTGGTATCTCAGTGTGGTTTTGATTTGAATTTCCCTGATGGCTAATGATGATGAACATTTTTTCATGTGTCTGTTGGCCATTTGTATGTCTTCTTCAGAGAACTGTCTTTTCATATCTTCTGCCCACTTTTTGACTTGATTATTTGTTTTTCAGGTGTTGAGTTTGAGAAGTTCTTTATAGATCTTGGATACCAGCCCTTTATCTGTAGTGTCATTTGCAAATATCTTCTCCCATTCTGTGGGTTGCCTCTTTGTTTTGTTGACTGTTTCCTTTGCTGTGCAGAAGCTTTTTATCTTGATGAAGTCCCAAAAGTTCAGTTTTGCTTTTGTTTCACTAGCCTTTGGAGATGTATCTTGAAAGAAGTTGCTATGGGTGATGTCAAAGAGGTTACTGCCTATGTTATCCTCCAGGATTTTGAGGGATTCCTGTCTCACATTGAGGTCATTCATCCATTTTGAGTTTATCTTTGTGAGTGGTGTTAGAGAATGGTCGAGTTTCATTCTTCTGCATATGGCTGTCCAATTTTCCCAGCACCATTCATTGAAGAGACAGTCTTTTTTTCCATTGCATATTTTTTTCCTGCTTTGACAAAGATTATTTGACCATAGAGTTGAGGGTCCATACCTGGGTTATCTATACTGTAGCATTGGTCTGTATGTCTGTTTTTGTGCCAGTACCATGCTGTCTTGGTGATCACTGCTTGAAATCGGGCAACATGATGCCCCCAGCTTTGTTTTTCTTTTTCAACATTTCCTTGGCGATTCGGGGTCTTTTCTGATTCCATACAAATTTGAGGATTGTTTGTTCCAGCACTTTGAAAAATGTCATTGGAATTTTGATTGGGATGGCATTGAAGGTATAGATTGCTCTGGGTAGCATAGACATTTTAACAATGTTTATTCTTCCGATCCATGAGCATGGAATGTTTTTCCATCTTTTTGTGTCTTCTTCAATTTCTTTCATGAATGTTCTTTAGTTCCTAGAGTATAGATCCTTTACCTCTTTGGTTAAGTTTATTCCAAGGTATCTTATGGTTTTTGGTGCTATTGTAAATGGAATCCTTTCTCTAATTTCTCTTTCTACAGTTGTGTTGTTAGTGTATAAGAAAGCAACTGATTTCTGGGCATTGATTTTGTATCTGCCACATTACTGAATTGCTGTATGAGTTCTAGAAATTTGGGGGTGGAGTCTTTTGGGTTTTCCACATAAAGTATCAGGTCGTCTGTGAAAAGCAAGAGTTTGACTTCTTCTTTGCCAATTTGAATACCTTTTATTTCTTTTTGTTGTCTGATTGCTGTTGCTAGGACTTCTAGTACTATGTTGAACAATAGTGGTGAGAATGGGCATCCTTGATGTGTTCCTGATCTTAAGGAAAAGGCTATTAGGTATTCCCCATTGAGGATGATTTTCGCTGTGGGTTTTTCATAGATGGATTTTATGAACTTGAGGAATGTTCCCTCTATCCCTATATTCTGAAGAGTTTTAATCAGGAAAGGACGTTGTATTTTGTCAAATGCTTTTTCTGCATCAATTGAGAGGACCATATGGTTCTTCTCCCTCCTCTTATTAATGTGTTCTATCACATTGATTGATTTGAGAATGTTGAACCACCCTTGCATCCCGGGGATAAATCCCACTTAGTCGTAGTGGATGATCCTTTTAATGTATTGTTGGATGCTATTAACTAGGATTTTGTTGAGGATTTTGGAATCCATATTCATCAGGGATATCAGTTGAAATTCTCCTTTTTGATGGGGTCTTTGCCTGGTTTGGGGATTAAGGTAATGCTGGCCTTATAGAATGAGTTTGGAACTTTTCCTTCTGTTTCTATTTTTTGAAACAGCTTCAGGAGAATAGGTATTATTTCTTCCTTGATTGTTTGGTAGAATTCCCCAGGGAATCCATCAGGCCCTGGACTCTTGTGTTTTGAGAGGTTTTGATCACTGCTTCAATCTTGTTACTGGTTATTGCCCTATTCAGATTGTCAATTTCTCCCTGTTTCAGTCTTGGCAGCTTATAGGTTTCCAGCAAGGCCTCCATTTCATACAGATTGCTCAGTTTATTGGCATATAGTGGTTGATATTAATTTCTAATAATTGTTTCTATTTCCTTGGTGTTAGTCGTGATCTCTCCCTGTTCATTCATAATTTTCTTAAATTGGGTCCTTTTTCTTTTCTTTTCGGTAAGTCTGGCCAGTGGTTTATTGATCTTATTAATTCTTTCAAAGAACCAACTTCTACTTTTGTTGGTCTGATCTACTGTGTTTCTGGTTTCTAATTCATTGATCTCTGCTTTAATTTTAATTGTTTCTCTTCTAATGCGTGGCTTAGGCATTGTTTGTTGCATTTTCTCTAGTTCTTTAAGGTGTAGAGTTAGTTGTTGAATTCGGGATTTTTCTATTTTTTTGAGTGAGGCTTGGATGGTTATGTATTTCCCCCTTAGGACCTCCTTTACAGTATCCCATAGGTTTTGGACCGATGTGTTTTCATTCTCATTGATTCCCATGAATTGTTTAAGTTCTTCTTTGATTTCCTGGTTGACCCAAACATTCTTGAGCACAGTGGTCTTTAGCTTCCAAGTGTTTGAATTTCTGCCAAATTTTTTCTTGTGATTGAGTTCCAGTTTTAGAGCATTGTGGTCTGAGAAGATGCAGGGAATAATCTCAATCTTTTGGTATCAGTGAGACCTGATTTGTGACCAAGTATGTGGTCTATTCTGGAGAAAGTTCCATGTGTGCTCAAGAAGAATGAGAATTCTGTTGTTTTAGGGTGGAATGTTCTGTAAATATCTATGAGGTCCATCTGGTCCAATGTTTCATTCAAAGCTCTTGTTTCCTTGTTGATTTTCTGCTTAGATGATCTGTCTATTGCTGAGAGTGGAGTATTGAGGTCTCCTGCAATTAACATATTGCTATCAATATGACTCCTTATTTTGGTTAACACTTGGTTTATGTAGATGGCTGCTCCCATGTTGGGGGCATAGATATTTACAATTGTTAGTTCTTCTTGTTGGATACACCCTTGAAGAATGATACAGTGTCCTTCTGTGTCTCTAATTACAGACTTCAGTTTAAAAACGAATTTGTCTAATATAAGAATTGTTACCCCAGCTTTCTTTTGAGGTCTGCTGGCATGGAAGATGGGTCTGTCCAACAAGAAGAACTAACAATTGTAAATATCTATGCCCCCAACTTGGGAGCAACCATCTACATAAGCCACCTGTTAACCAAAATAAAGAATCAAATTGATAACAATGTGTAATTTTTAGGAGACTTCAATACTCCACTCTCAGCAATAGATAGATCATCTAAGTAGAAAATTAACAGGGCGCCTGGGTGGCTCAGTTGGTTAAGTGACTGCCTTCGGCTCAGTTCATGGTCCTGGAGTCTCGGGATCGAGTCCCACATTGGGCTCCCTGCTCAGCAGGGAGTCTGCTTCTCCCTCTGACCCTCCTCCCTCTCATGCTCTCTGTCTCTCATTGTCTCTCTCGCAAATAAATAAAATCTTAAAAAAAAAAAGAAAATTAACAAAGAAACAAGAGCTTTGAAGGACACACTGGACAAGATGGACCTTATAGATATATACAGAACTTTCCACCATAAAACAACAGAATACTCATTCTTCTCGAGCACACATGGAACTTTCTCCAGAATAGACCACATACTGGGTCACAAATCAGGTCTCACTGATACCAAAAGATTGAGATTATTCCCTGCATCTTCTCAGACCATAATGTTTAAAACTGGAACTCAATCACAAGAAAATTTGGCAGAAATTCAAACACTTCGATGCTAAAGACCACTCTGCTCAAGAATGTTTGGGTCAACCAGGAAATCAAAGAAGAACTTAAACAATTCATGGAAACCAATGAGAATGAAAACACATCAGTCCAAAACCTATGGGATACTGCAAAGGCAGTCCTAAGGGGAACTACATAGCCATCTAAACCTCAATCAAAAAAACAGAAAAACCCCGAATACACCAACTAACTCTACACCTTAAAGAACTAGAGAAAAAGCAACAAACCATGCCTAAGCCACACATTAGAAGATAAATAATTAAGATTAGAGCAGAGATCAATGAATTAGAAACCAGAAACACAGTAGATCAGATCAACAAAATTAGAAGCTGGTTCTTTGAAAGAATTAATAAGATTGATAAACCACTGGCCAAACTTATCCAAAAGAAAAGAGAAAGGACCCAAATTAATAAAATTATGAATGAAAGGGGAGAGATCACGACTAACACCAGGGAAATAGAAATAACTGTTAGAAATTATTATCAACAACTAATGCCAATAAACTGAGAAACCTGGATGAAATGGATGCCTTCCTGGAAACCTATAAACTCCCAAGACTGAAACAGGAAGAAATTCACAACCTGAAAAGGCCAATAACCAGTAACAAGATTGAAGCAGTGATCAAAAACCTCCCAAAAAACAAGAGTCCAGGGCCTGATGGATTCCCTGGGGAATTCTACCAAACAATCAAGGAAGAAATAATACCTATTCTCCTGAAGTTGTTTCAAAAAATAGAAACAGAAGGAAAGCTTCCAGACTCATTCTGTGAGGCCAGCATTACCTTAATCCCCAAACCAGGCAAAGACCCCATCAAAAAGGGGTTTTCATTTCAGACAGGTATTCCTGATGAATATGGATTCCAAAATCCTCAACAAAATCCTAGTTAATAGGATCCAACAACACATTAAAAGGACCATCCACTGTGACCAAGTGGGATTTATCCCCAGGATGCAAGGGTGGTTCAACATTCTCAAATCAATCAATGTGATAGAAGACATTAATAAGAGGAGGGAGAAGAACCATGTGGTCTACTTAATTGATGCAGAAAAGCATTTGACAAAATACAGCATCCCTTCCTGATTAAAACTCTTCAGAGTATAAGGATAGAGGGAACATTCCTCAATTTCATAAAATCCATTTATGAAAAACCCACAGCGAATATCAGCGTAAATGGGGAAAAGATGAGAACCTTTCCCTTATGATTGGGAACACATCAAGGATGCCCAGTCTCACTACTATTGTTCAACATAGTACTAGAAGTCCTAGCCACAGAAATCAGATGACAACAAAAAAAATAAATGTTTTTGAATTGGAAAAGAAGAAGTAAAGCTCTCTCTCTTCACAAATGACAGATACCTTATACCCAAAAGACTCCACCCCCAAATTACTAGAACTTATAGAGCAATTTAGTAATGTGGCAGGATACAAAATCAATGCACAGAAATCAGTTGTTTTCTTATACACTAACAATGTAACTGTAGAAAGAGAAATATAGAGAATTGATTCCATTTACAATAGCACCAATAGCCAGTAGATACCTTGGAATAAACCTAACCAAAATGGTAAATGATTTATACTGTAGGAACTACAAAACACTCATGAAAGAAAGTGAAGAAGACACAAAAAGATGGAAAAACTTTCCATGCTCATCATCGGAATAAGCATTGTTAAAATATCTATGCTACCCAGAGCAATCTATACCTTCAATGCCATCCCAATAAAAATTCCAATGACAATTTTCAAGGTGCTGGAACAAACAATCCTCAAATTTGTATGGAATCAGAAAAGACCCCGAATCACCAAGGAAATGTCGAAAAAGAAAAACAAAGCTGGGGACAATACATTGCCTGATTTCAAGCTATATTACAAAACAGTGATCACCAAGACAGCATGGTACTGGCACAAAAACAGACATACAGACCAATGGAACAGAATAGAGAATGCAGATATGGACCCTCAACTCTATGGTCAAATAATCTTTGACAAAGCAGGAAAAAACATGCAATGGAAAAAAGACAGTCTCTTCAATAAATGGTGCTGGGAAAATTGGACAGCCACATGCAGAAGAATGAAAGTCGACCATTCTCTAACACCATACACAAAGATAAACTCAAAATGGATGAAAGACTTCAATGTGAGACAGGAATCCACCACAGTCCTAGAGGAGAACATAGGCAGTAACCTCTTTGACATCGCCCACAGCAACTTCTTTCAAGATACATCTCCAAAGGCTAGTGAAACAAAAGCAAAAATGAACTTTTGGGACTTCATCAAGATAAGAAGCTTCTGCACAGCAAAGGAAACAGTCAACAAAACTAAGAGGCAACCCATAGAATGGGAGGAGGTATTTGCAAATGACAGTACAGATAAACAGCTGGTATCCAAGACCTATAAAGAACTTTTCAAACTCAACACCCAAAAAACAAATAATCAAGTCAAAAAAAAAAAATGGGCAGAAGACATGAACAGATACTTCTCCAAAAAGATATACAAATGGCTAACAGACACATGAAAAAATGTTCATGGTCATTAGCCATCAGGGAAATTCAAATCAAAACAACATTGAGATACCACCTTATACCTGTTAGAATGGCAAAAATTGACAAGGCAAGAAACACCAAATTTTGGAGAAGTTGTGGAGAAAGGGGAACCCTCTTATACTTTTGGTGGGAATGAAAGTTGGTATAACCACTTTGGAAAATAGTGACGAGGTTCCTCAAAAATTAAAAATAAAGCTACCCTATGACCATCAATTGCACTATTGGGTATTTACCCCAAATACACAGATGTAGTGAAATGAAGGGCTATATGCACCCCAATGTTCATAGCAGCAAAGTCCACAATAGCCAATCTGTGGAAAGAGACAAGATGCCCTACAATAGATGAATGGATAAAAAAGATGTGGTCCATATATACAATGGAATATTATTCAGCCACCAGGATGAATACCCAACTTTTACATCAACATGGATGGGATTGGAGGAGATTATCCTAAGTGAAATAAGTCAAGCAGAGAAAGTCAATTATCATATGGTTTCACTTATTTGTGGAACATAAGGAATAGCATAGAGGACATTAGGAGAAGGAAAGGAAAAATGAAGGGGGGGAAATCAGAAGGAGAGATGAACCATGAGAGACTATGGACTCTGAGAAACAAACAGTGTTTTAGAGGGGAGGAGGATGGTGGTTTGGGTTAGCCCTGTGATGGGTGTTAAGGAGGGCATGTACTGCATGGAGCACTGGGTGTTGTACGAAAACAATGAATCGTGGATCACTTCATCGAAAACTGGTGATGTATTATATGGTGCATAACATAACATAATAAAATAAAATTTAAAAAAAAGACAATAAACAAACAAAACCAAGAAAAACCTAAAACAAGCAATAAAAAAAAGAAGGAAGAAGGGAAAAATCTTATTTCCAAAAGCTGATTTCTAAGAGTTGCCACATTACATTATTAAAAATGTCCAGTCTTAAACAAAATATTGCAAAGCATACAAAATCAGACCAGTTCATTCACAGGGAATAAAAAAAGGATATAAACAGAAACTATTTCTAAAAAAACACAGTCATTGAATTAATGGACAAAGGCTATTATCACCTACCTTAAACACACTTAAACAGCTAAAGGAAACCATGCACAAGGAAAAACAAAAAAAAACACACGGAAGAAAAATGTCTCATCAAATTGAAAATACCAATAAAGAAATAAAAATTATAAACAGGAACCAACTGAAATATAAACATCAATCAAATTGAAACTGAAAAATGTTACTGCTAAAGTGAAAAAAAAATACTGAAAAGTTTTAACAATTTGAGTATACAGAAGAAGGAATCAGTGAACTTGAACACACACCAATTGAGATATCCAGTTCTGAAGGAACAGAAATGATAATGAAAAATAAAGAAAATGAGCCTCTGGGGAGTCCCAGAAAGAGCAGACAGAAAGAGGCAGAAAGAATATTTGAATAAATAATGACCAAAAAAAAAAAAACTTTTCCAAATTTTAATGAACTATATGAGTCTACATATCCTAGAAGCTCAAAAAATTCCAAGATAAACATAAAGTGATCCACACTGAGATATATTATAGTCAAATATTTGAAAGACAGGACAAAAAGAGAATCTTGAAAGCAGAGAGTTGTGTGATGTATCACTCAAAAATCATTCTCAATAAGATTAATAATAAGATTCTCAGTAAGATTATTCTGAAGATAATTTCTCTTTGGAAAACCATGGATAATAGAAGGCAGTGGCATGACATATCTTAAGTGGTGAAAGAAAAAGCTGTCAATCAAGAATTTTACATCTAGCAAAACTATCATTCAAAAAATGAAGAAAAAAATGAATAATCTATCCTGCTTTGGTGTCAGGGTGGTACTGGCTTCATGGAATGATATTGAATGTGCTCCCTCTATTCCATTATTTGTAAGATTTTGATAAAGATCGTAAGATTTTGATAAAGATCGTCATTAATTATTTTTTTTAATGTTTGGTAGAATTTGCCAATTAAGCCATGTGGTCTTGGGCTTTTCTGTGCTGGGTGATTTTTGATTCCTAATTCAACTTTAATTCTTCTTATTGGTCAAAGAAGATTTCCTATTTTGGGGCGCCTGGGTGGCTCAGTCGTTAAGCATCTGCCTTTGGCTCAGATCATGGTCCCAGGGTCCTGGGATCGAGCTCCACATCGTGCTCCCTGCTTGGGCGGGAAGCCTGCTTCTCCCTCTCCCACTCCCCCTGCTTGTGTTCCCTCTCTCGCTGTGTCTCTCTCTGTCAAATAAATAAATAAAATCTTTAAAAAAAGAATATTTCCTATTTCTTGGATTTAAGATTAATGATTCAATCGTGGTAATTTGTGTATTTTTAGGAATTATCTGTTTGTTTTTTTTCCCCTGAGTTATCTGATTTGTTAGTGTATAATTGTTTATAGTAATCTGCTATCACACTATATACTTCTGTGGTTTTCTGTTGTATTGTTTTCCATTTCTCATTTTGGTTTTTGAGTTTTCTCTCTCCATTTTTTTTCTTAGTTAATGTAGTTAAAGCATTGGCAATTTTTGTTTTGTTTTGTTTTTGTTTTTTTGGAAAAAACTGGCCACTACTTTCAATCTTATGTTATTATTTATTCTTATCTACATTTTATTTATTTTGTGATTTTTCTTTGTCGTTTCTTTCCTTTACTATGTTTCAGCTAAGTTACTTCTTTTTCTAGTTCCCTGTGGTGTAATGCTGTTTATTTGAACTTTTTTTTATTTTTTTTAAGATTTTATTTATTTATTTGACAGAAAGATAGCAAGAGAGGAAAAACAAGCAGGGAAGGTGGGAGTGGGAGAATCAGGCTTCCTGCCGAGCAGGAAGCCCGATGCAGGGCTTGATCCCAGGACCCCGGGACCATGACCTGAGCTGAAGGCAGACGCTTAACCAACTGAGCCACCCAGGGGCCCCTATTTGAACTTTTTAAAATATTTATTTATTTGAGAGAGAAAGAGAGGAGGGAGGGGCAGAGGGAGAGAATTTTCAAGCAGACTCCCTGCTGAGCACAGAGCCTGACTTGGAGCTCCATCCCCTATGAGCTCACGACCTGAGCCAAAACCAACCAACTGAGCCATCCAAGTGTCCCTGAACATTTTTTTTCCTAACACAAACACTTATATTATAAATTTCACTCTAATATCTGCTTTTGCTGCATTCCATAGGTTTTGGAATATTGTGTTTTTCTTTTGTTTTGAAACATATTTTGATTTGCCATTTGATTTCTTATTTGGCCTGTTGTTTGTGCAGTGGTGTGTTGTTTAATATTTACATATTAAATATTTAATGCTTACATTATAAATTTTCTAGCTTTGTTTTATAATTCATTTTGTTTTGTTCCATTGTGGTTGAAGAATATACGTGATATGATTTCAGTCTTTTCAAATTTATAATATTTGTTACATCATTTTTATGTGATTTAACCAGGGGATTCTTCTGTGTGTACTGGAGGAAAATGTGTATTCTACTTTTCTTGGATGGAATGTTTTATATACATCTTTTAGAACCATGTATGATGAAGTATGCTTCAAGTAAAAAATGTTCTTGTTGAGAAAAGTATAATAACTTTAACTGAGGGTACTTCTTTTAAATAAAGCATAACAGAGGGGAAGTGGTGGGGGGGATGGGTGAAGGGGATTAAGACTACACTTATCCTGATGAGCACTGAGTAATGATGTATAGGACTGTTGAATCACTATATTGTACACCTGAAACTAATATAATACGGTATGTTAACTATACTGGAATTAAAATAAAAAAACTTAATGAAATAAAAAAATGAATAAATTTATTACCATATAAATAAAAGCTGAGAGAATTTGTTACAAGTAAACCTGTCCTATAAGAAATTCTAAAAGGAGTCCTTAGGGCTGAAAAGAAAGGGTACTATACAGTGATTAAAAAGTTATACAAAGAAATGTTAAAAATGTTAAATGTAACTGTATAGATAAATATAAAAGCCAGTATTGCTGCATTATTGGCTTAAATCTTTCTTTTTTCTATGTCTTAAGACACAGATGAATATAACAATTATAAACCTATGCTAATTGACACACAATGTATAAAGATTTAATCTGTATCAAAACAACATAAAAAATGAAGAGATGGAGATATAAACTAGCAGAGTTACTGCATACTATTAAAACTAGGTTGATATTTGAACTTCAATGTACTAAAGCTAAGATGTTAATTGTAATCCCCAGGGTAACTACTAAGAAAAAAATACAGAAAAAGAGGGAGAAGGTAATCAAAATAGTAAACTTGAAAAAAAAAGTCACATTGAAAGCAGTAACAAATTGTGGAAAAACAACAACGAAAAGACAAGACATATTGAAACCAAATAGAAAAATAGCAGTAGTAAGTCCTTCCTAATCAACAATTAATTTAAACATAAGTGATAATTCATTAATTGAATAAAAAGTAAAAAGTAATTATTTTAAATATAAATTAAAAACTTAGATAGATCAAGGAAAGGCAATAGAAGAATCTAATCACTACAGTCAGAAATAAACATGGGGACATTACACAAATAAAAAAGATTATAAGAGAATACTATGAACAATTCCACACCAATTAGATAATACAAATGAAACAAATTCTTAGTAACAAACTATCAAAAATGACTCAAGAAGAAAGAGAAAAAAAAAAAAAAGAAAAAAAAAGAAGAAAGAGAAAATATGAATAGACCTTAAAAGAAAGTAAAGAGAATCAGGAATCAAAACTTCCCACAATAATAAAGGAAGAAAGAAAAAAACACCACAGGGCCAGATGGCTTCACTAATGAATTCTACCAAACATTTGAAAAAGAGCACTAATCATTTTAAACCTATTTCAAAAATAGAAGTGGAAAGAACACTTCATAACTCATAGCCTGAGGCCATCATTATACTGATACAAAAGCCAAATAAGGACAACATAAGAAAAGACAACTATAGACAAATACCCTTTGTGAATATATATGCAAAAATCTTCACTAAAATTCTGACAAACCAAATCTACCAGCATATAAAGAGCATTATACACGATGACTAGTGGGATTTACCCCAAGATTATGAGGTCTGTTCAACATAAGACAGTCAGTTAATGTAATAAACCACAGTAATAGAATAAAGAAAAATTAAAACAATGATGACCACAATCAATGCAGAGAAACATTTGACAAAATCCAACGTGGTTTTGTGACAAAAACATTCAGCAAATTAGGACTAGGAGGGAATTTCCTAAACTTGTAAAAGAGCCTTTTTAAAAAACTCACACCTAACATTATAATTCAGTTGTGAAAGACTGAATTTTTTCCCTCAAAGATCAGAAACAAGGACAAGGATTCTTGCTTTTATCACTTCTATTCAAAATTGCACTTAAAGTTCTAGTCAGAGAAATTGTGTAAGTAAAAAAATCCAAATTGGAAATGAAGAAGTAAAATTACCTTCATTCTCACATGACATAATCTTATACATACAAAATCTTAAGGTATCCACAAGAAAACTGATTAGATCTAATAAAGGAATTGACCAAAGTTGTACAATACAATATCAGCATGCAAAAATCACTTGCATTTCTATACAACATCAATGAACAGAAATTAAAATAAAAACATTTGTATTTACAAGAGCATTAAAAATATTAAAATACCAATAAATGAAAAGGTATACCATATTCATGGATTGTAAGACTTAATATTTTTAAGATGGCAATATATCTTAAAGCATCTACAGATTAAATGAAATCCTTATCAAAATCTCAGTACCTCTTTTTACAGAAATGGGAAATCTGATCCTAGTCATATGGAATTGCAAGAGACACTGAATAGTTAAAACAGTCTTGAAAGAGAAGAACAAATTTGGAGGACTCATACTTTCCAATTTGCAAATGTAATGCAAATCTGCAGTCATCAAAACAAGTGTGATATTGACACATGGATATACACGTAGATCAGAGGCATGGAGTTGAGAGTTCAGAAATAAAACTCTTTGCCTATGATCAATTTATATTTGACAAAGGTGCCAAGACATTCAATAAGAAAAATAAAAGTCTCTTCAACAAATGGTACTTGGAAATGTACTAGTCAAATATAAAAGAATGGAAGTTAAACTTCTACTATATATACTCTATATTGTATAGTACTATACTGTATACTAGTAGTACTATATCTACTATATATATAAAAACTTCTTATATATACATATATATATACTTACATATACTTATATATATACTTATATATATAAGCTTCTACCTCATGATATATATATACATATATATATAATATATAAAAGCTAATTCAAAATTAATCAAAGTCCTAAATTTAAGAGTTAAATTGACAATAAACACATGAAGTAATGCTCAATATCATTAGCCATCAGGGAAATGCAAATCAGAACCACAATAAGAAGCTAATTTATACCCATTGGTTGGCTATATTTAAAAATAGGAAAATGTGGAATAAATGAAACCTTCATATATTGCTGGTGGGAATGTAAAATGGTATAGCTGCCATGGAAAATAGTTTGTCTCTCTAAAGGTTGTACATAGAATTCTATATGACCCAGACATTCAACTCATATTATATAACAAAAAAAATGGAAAACAGGTGTCCAAGCAAAAACACTCATCTATGATTATCCATAGCAGCATATTTACAATAGCCAAAAGATAAAAACAACCTGAATGCCATAGACTGATGAATGGATAAACATGTGGTATATCCATACAATGGAATATTATTTGGCCATAACAATGAATTAAATGCTACAACATAGATGAACTTTGAAAATATTATGGCAAATGAATGCAGCCAGACACAAAAGTCACATATTGTATAATTCCACTGATATGAGATATCCAGAATAAGTAAATGCATACAGACAGAAAATAGATAAGTGATTGTCAGGGCCGGGGAATGAGAAGAATAGAGAGTGACCATTTAATGGTTTTGAGTTTTCATTTTGGATCATAAAAATATTTTGGAACTAGATAAAGGTAATTGTTGCCCAACAATTTGAATATACTAAATGCCTTTAAATTGTACATATTAGAATAATTAATTTTATAGTATATAATAATTTTTACACCAATTTAAAAAATGTATTATTGGGCTCCACCCAAAGCTATTTAAATTATAATACCTGGGCCACAACTCAATTAAAAAAAATAAAACTAAGCAGTTTACAGAGTAATTCTAAGGGTACATCCATAGTTAATAACCACTTTGACTAACAGAGCTGAGAAAAAAACTAGGTTTTTACATGACATCCATAGGTGATTGTAAAGCTGACCTGCAATTAATTGCTTATCATCCCAACCTGAGGATTTTTTCTATATGAGGAGAAATTACATTAAAACAAACATTGTAACATCAAAAACTAATGATGTAATATATGGTGATTAACATAACAATGAAAAATAAAACAAACATTGTAGGGGCTCCTGGGTGGCTCATTCGGTTAAGTGTCTGCTTTTGGCTCGGGTCATGATCCCAGGGTCCTGGGATCAAGCCCCACATCGGGCTCCCTGCTCAGCAGGAAGCCTGATTCTCCCTCTCCCTCTCCCACTCCCCCTGCTTGTGTTCCCTCTCTCATTGTCTCTCTCTCTGTGTCAAATAAATAAATACAATCTTTAAAAAAAACACAAACATTCTGATACAGGAAGTTAAAAACAAAATAGTACTTTAAGCCGTGTTCTCCTTTGAAGAGGGTTCAAGATCATACTGTAGAGAGATACAGGCAAGATGGCAGAAGAGTAGGGGACCTCAGTTCACCTGGTCCTTTTAATTTAGCTAGATACCTATCAAACCATTCTGAACATCCATGAAGTCAGCCTGAGATGTAAGAAAATATATCTGGAACCCTACAAGTAGAAAAGTGATTGCTTTTTGCAAGGTAGGAGGTGCAGAAAGGTGAATCTGCAGGGAGATATTGGAAGATAAAAGGAGGATGGAAGAAGCCTCCTAAAGCCAGCTACCAGAAAGTGCTATAGCCCCAGAAGGCAAGATTAGAACCTTTAGAAATCTGCTCCAGTAAGAGACATCTCTGTCTGAAAGGGGCTCAGGGGATGAAAAGGGCAGAATTCTAGGTGTGTCAGTGTGGTCTCAGGATCCCAGGAGTCACAGAATGAACGGGGGTGCCTGAGCCAGTAAGTGGAGTGGGGAAACTGGTTATGGTCAGTGAGCCCAGGAGGGGACTCTCAGCTCAGGTCACCATAAACCTCAAGCCAGACCAGTGCACACAAAGGGCAGTAACACCCTTTGTGTGTTACTCAGACTCCTCCTGGGAAGATTGCAGTGGGCACACACCGAAGGAGCATGAGGAGGTTGGCACACACAAAAGTGAAAATGTATATCCAAGAGGGTTTATTGAAGAGGGGGGAATGTGATCTCCCAGCTCTAGGGCCAGAGATTAGGGCACAGCCATTCTGATCCTCTAAAGAGGTGCAGAAAGCCTCCAGGAAACAAAAGCCTCATAGAGAACCAGTTTACATTGAGCCCAGCTCCCTGGCAAGGGGTGGTGCTACTCCGCCCAGGCAAAGACAACTGAGAAGCAGCACAGCAGGACCCTCCCCCAGAAGACCAACTGGAAGAACAGGTGGACAACTAGTTTATGGATCCCACAAAACTGTAAAACTCCAGCTACAGGGTAAAATATAGTCTCTCCCCCCATACACACTTTTTTTCTCTTTTTCTTTTTTGCTTTGGATTTGTTAGCTTTTCTATTTTGGTTTCCGAACACTTTGGATTTCTCTAGTGTGTATTTTGTTTGGGTCATGGTTGATATTTTGGACCCTACTCACTCTTTCACCCATTCTTCTCTGGGAAAAATTACTAGAAGGAGGAATTCACAATGAAAGAAAGAACCAGAGGTAATGTTCTCTGCCACAGATATAATCAATAAGGATATAAGTAAGATGTCAAAGATGGAATTCAAGAGAGAAATTATAAAGTTAATAGCTGGGCTTGAAAAAAACCATAAAAGACAGCAGAGAAACTCAGTGCAGAAATGAGATCTAATCAGGCTGAACTTAAAAATGCTATAACTGTGATGCAGTATAAATTGGATGTTCTAAGAGCTAGAGTGAATGAGGAGGAAGAGAGATTAAGTGATCTAGAAGATAGGCTGATGGAAAGGAAGAAAGCTGAGGAAAAGAGAGAAAAATAAATCAGAGCCCATGAAGAAAGGGTTTGAGAAATTAATGATGCCTTGAAATGAATGAATATCAGAATTATTGGTGTGCCTGAGGGTGAAAACAGAGAGAGAGAAAGCCAGAAAGTATATTTGAGCAAATTATGACTGAGAACATCCCTAATGCGGGGAAGGAAACAAGCAATATCCAAGAGACAGAGAGGACCCTTCCCCAAATCAATAAAAATAGATCAACAACCCAATATATAACAGTGAAACTTGCAATTTTAGAGAAAAAGAGAGAATTATGAGAGCAGCTCAAGACAGAATGTTGCTTACCTACAGAAGGAGGAATATCAGACTAAGATCAGACCTATCCACAGAAAACTGGCAGGCCAGAAAGGGGAAGCATGATATATTCAGGGAAATAAATGAGAAAAACATGCATCCAAGAATACTTTATATAGCAAGACTGCCATTCAGAATGGAAGAAGACACAATTCCAGGACAGATAGAAAGAGAAAGAATATGTGACCACCAAGTCAGCCTTGCAAGAAATATTAAGAGGGATCCTGTAAGCAAAGAGAGAGCCCAACAGTAACAGACCAGAAAGAAGCAAAGGCAGTCTACAGAAACAGGGACTTTACAGGCAATACAGTGGCACTAAATGCATATCTTTCAATAGTTACTCTGAATGTAAATGAGCTAAATACTCCATTCAAAAGACACAGAGTATCAAATTGATTAAAGAAACAAGACCTATCCATACGCTTTTTACAAGAGACCCATTTTAGACCTAAGTACACCTCCAGACTGAAAGTGAGGGGGTGAAGAACCATTTACCATGTTAATGGACTCAAAAGAAAGCTGGGGTAGCAATCCTCATATCTGACAAATTAGATTTTTAAAAAAGACTATCGTAAGAGATGAAGAGGGACACCAAATTATAATTAAAGGGTCTATCTAACAAGAAAGTTTAACATTTGTAAATGTTTATGCCCCCAACATGTGAGCAAACAGTTATATAAACTAATTAATAACCAAAATAAAGAAACACATTGATAATAATACAGTAATGGTAGGGAAATTCAACACCCCCCTCACAGCAATGGAAAGATCATCTAAGCAGAAGATCAACAAAGAAACAAGGGCTTTGAATGACACACTGGACTAGATGGACTTCACAGATATATACAGAATATTCTATCCTAAAACAACAGAACTCATTTTTCTCAAGTCCACATGGAAATTTCTCCAGAATAGATCACACACTGGGTCACAGATCAGGTCTCAACTGATACCAAAATATTGAGATTATTCCCTGCATATTTTCAGACCACAATGCTTTGAAATTTGAACTCAATCACAAGAAGAAATTTGGAAGGAGTTTAAACACTTGGAGGTTAAAGAGCATCATGCTAAAGAATGAATGGGTCAACCAGGAAATTAAAGAAGAATTTAAAAAATTCATGGAAACTAATGAGAATGAGAACACATCTGTTGAAAACCTTTGGGATACAGCAAAGGCAGTCCTAAGAGGGAAGTACTTTACAATACAAGGCTCTCTCAAAAAATTAGAAAAATCTCAAAGGCACAAACTAACCTTACACATAAAGGACCTAGAGAAAGAAACACAAATAAAGCCTAAACCAAGCAGGAGAAGAGGAAATAATAAAGATTAGAGCAGAACTCAATGAAATAGAAACCAAAAGAACAGTAGAACAGATTAA
>NW_023270513.1:8922288-8947288 GCF_011800145.1 Mirounga leonina | reverse complement strand
TACTAAGTATTTACCCCAAAAATACAGATATAGTGAAAAGAAGGGGCACCTGTACCCCAATGTTCATAACAACAATGCCCACAATAGCCAGACTTTGGAAGGAGCCAAGATGTCCTTCAACAGATGAATGGATAAAAAAGATGTTTATATATACATTGGAATATTACTCAGCATCAGAAAGGATGGATACATACTATTTACATCCATGTGGATGGAACTGGAGGGTATTATATTAAGTGAAAAATTCAATCAGAGAAAGATATTTGTCATATGGTTTCACTCATGTGGAATACAAGAAATAGTTCAGAGGATCATAGGGAAAGGGAGGGAAAACTGAATTGGAAGAAACAGAGAGGGAGAGAAACCATGAGAGTCTCTTGACTCTGGGAAACAAACTGAGAGTTGCAAAATGGAGGTCAGTGGGGAATGGGGTAACTTGGTGATTTGCTTTAAGGAGGGCACATGTTTTGATGAACACTGGGTGTTATATGCAACTGATGAATCATTGAGCACTACATCAGAAACTAATGATGTATTGTATGTTGGCTAATTGAATTTAAATTTAAATTTAAATTTAAAAAATTTAAAAATTTAAAATTTAAAATTTAAATTTTAAAAAAAAAGAGTATAGTGTAGGAAGATCTAGAGTTCACATATAGAATAATTCTCTTCAAAAAAGACTTGAAGACTAAAAAATTCTTCCATTACAATGGGGGGAACAGCCACATTGAGATGGGTAGGAAGGGCAGAGAAGCAGTGTTGCAAGGACCCCACTCTCAGTACAGAAACCCACAAGTATGAGGGATAACACACATGCCCAGTTCCTCTCTGAGAAGCAGGGAGTTTAATCCCCACATTGGACACTCTAGCCTATGGGACTTGCCCTAGAATGGCAAGCCCCCAAAATAACTCATTTTGAAAACAAGTGGGGCTGATGTCTGGGAAACCCAGAGGATTGTAGGAAATAGAGACTCCACTCTTTAAGAGCTTGCACACATTCTCACTTGCTAAGAGGCCTAAAACACAGGCAGTAGCTTGAGAAATGTCTGGGCAGTGTCTTTTTGTTGATTAGTCTCACCAGGGGGCAGTGATCTGTTGAAGATCTCTCCAGGAACAGAAGTATTGGTAGACACCATTGTTTTTTACTTTCCTTATTCCTTGCTAGCCTCATGCTTATGGGTGCAATCTCTGGCATTCTTAATCTTCTTTGCTAGCATTGCTCCTTTGCCCCCAGAATTATCCTGCAGCCCCCCACCCTTCTAGGCCTGGTACAGAGGGTTGCCTTGGTCTGGACTTATTCACCATGGTCCTCACCCCACAAGATCTGGTGGGCAGGCTTGCCCCAATTCAGTGCTCCTCCACCAACAACGCTGCCCCACCAGCCCTAGGGGTAGGCTTGCCCTGACCCAGTGCTCTTCCACTGTGACACTGTCCTCTTCTTTCTCAGAAGGCACATGCTCTCAACACAAGGAACACTCTCCTCCCTCCATGAATGCCTGGTACTTCTGGCTAAGGTTGTTTGCATTTCTGGGTCCATGGGACTGAAACAAATGGAGAAACAGAGCTTGGCTGGCTATCACCACCACAGCACTGCACACCTCCCCAACCATATACTGACCATTCCATCCAAACAGGGAGGGGAGAAACTGCTGCTTCACCAAACACATAGAAATAAACACAGAAAGTCAAGAAAAAGAAGACCGAGGCATATGTTCCAAAGGAAAGAACAAGATAAAACTTCAGAAAAAGTCATTAATGGAATGGAGATAGGATATCTACTTAATAGAGATTTCAAAGTAATGGTTATAAAGATGCTTACAAAACTTGGGAGAAGAATGTATGAACACAGTGAGATCTACAGCAAAGAGATGCAAAATATAAGAAAGCTCCAAATGGAACTTAGAGAACTGAAAAATACAATAATCAAACTTTAAAGTATACTATAGGGGTTCAACATCTGACTAGATGAAGCAAAAGAACGGATCAGTGAGCTGGAAGAAAAAGCAATGGAAATCACCCAGGCAGAGCAGCAATAAGAAAAAAAAAAAAAAAGGTAAATGTTCCTTAAGAGATCTCTGAGTCAACATCAAGTGGAATAGCATTCACACTATATGGGTCTCAGAAGAAGAGAGAAAAGGGCCAGAAAATTTATTTAAATAAATTATGGTTGAAAACTTTCCTAACCCGGGGAAGGAAAAGACATCCGGGTTCAGTAAGCCTCGAGAATTCCAAATAAAATGACCAAACTAATCTACACAAAGACACATTATAATTAGAATGGCAAAAGCTAAAGATAAAGACAGAATATTAAAAGCAGCAAGGGAAAAACAGCTTCTTATGTACAGAGGAAACCCCATAACAAAATGAACAGACTTCTCAGCAGAAATTCTGCAGGCCAGAAGAGAATAAAAAGACATATTCAAAGTGCTGAAATGAAAAGACTTCCAAACAAGAATTCTCTACCCAGCAAGGTTAACATTCAAAATTGAGAGATCAAGAGTTTCTCAGGTAAGCAAATGTTGAAGGAAATCATCACCATTAAACCAGCCTTACAAGAAATGTTAAAAGGACTTATTTGACCTGAAAAGAAATAGCCCTAAATAATAACAAAAATATATATATAAGTAAAAATCTCTCTGGAAAAGATAATTATACAGGAAAAAGAGTATATCAATCACTTATGAAGTAAGTAAAAAACAAAAGTAGTAAAATTAACTAAAACTGCAGTAATTAGTCAAGGGATGCATAAAATAAAAGGGGTGGTGTAAAAATGTAAGGTTTGGAATATGTTCAAATTTAAGTTGCTATCATCTTAAAAGATATATATATATACACACACACATATATATGGCTATATGTGAACCTCATGATAACCACAAAGCAAAAACTCATAGTAAATACACAAAGAACATGAGAAAGGAATCTAAACATAACACTAAAAAAACCCCATCAAAATACAGAGGAAGAGTGAAGAAGAAGAAATGAACAGAGAGGAACTAGGAACACAACCATACAACAATAAACAAAATAGCATTAAGTACATACTTGTCAATAATTACTTTAAATATAAATTCACTAAACTCTTTAATAAAAAGCTATAGAGTGTCTGAATGGTTTAAAAGAAAAAGGAAGAGTCCCCTATATGCTGTCTATGAGAGAATCACTTAAGAAGCAAGGACACACAGACTGAAAGTGAAGGAATGAAAAAAGATATTTCATGCAAATAGAAACAAAAGGAAAGCTGGTGTAGCTGTACTAATATCAGACAAAATAGACTTTAAAACAAAGACTGTAATAAAAGACAAAGAAGGGTATTACATAATAATAAAAGAGACAATCCAGCAAAAATATATATCATTTATAAATATATATGCATCCAACATAGGAGCACCAAAATATATAAAGCAAACATTAATGGACCTAAAGGGAGAAAATTAACAGAAATACAATAATAGTAGGGGACTTTCACTACATTTACACTAATGAATAGATCAACCAGACAGAAAATCAATAAAGAAACATCAACCTTGAATGACACAGTCCAGATGGACTTAAAAGATGTATATAGAACATCTATCCCAAATCAGCAGAATACACATTCTTCTCAAGTGCACATGGGATATTCTTCAGGATAGAAGTCTCGATAAATTTGAGAAGAATTAAATCATATCAAGCACATTCTTTGACCACAATGGTATGACAAAAAAATCAATTACAAATAAACTGGAAAAAAAAAACACAAAAATGTATAGATTAAACAACATGCAACTGAACAATCAAAGGGTCACTGAAGAAAGGAAAGAAGAAATTGAAAAGTACCACAAAGAGATGAATGAAAACAGAAATACAACATACCAAAATCTACAGAACACAGCAAAATTAGTACTAAGTGGTAAGTTCATAGCAATGCAACCCTGCTTCAGGTAACAAACAATTATTTTCAAATAAATAATCTAACTTTATACTTCAAGGAACTACAAAAAGAAGAACAAATGAAGTAAAAGAAGGAAATAATAAGATCAGAGTAGAAATAAATGAAATATAGACAAAAATAATAGAAATGATCATTGAAATCAATAATTTGTTCCTTAAAAAGATAAAATTTACAAAACTTTAAGTGGAATAATCATGGAAATAAGAGCAAAGATTCAAATAAAATCAAATGAAACAGAAGTTAAAACTGATACCACAGAAATACAAAAGATTATGAGACCACAATGAACAAATATATGACAACAAATTGGAAAACCTAGAATAAATGGACAAATTCTGAGAACCATAATCTTCCAAGACTGAATCATGAGAAAATAGAAAATCTGAATAGACCAATTATTAGTAAGAAGATTGAATCAAAACCTCCAAATAAAAGTGCAGAAACAGCTTCACTGGGCACCTGGGTGGCTCAGTTGGTTAAGCGACTGCCTTCGGCCCAGGTCATGATCCTGGAGTGTCAGGATCGAGTCCCACATCAGGCTCCCTGCTCAGCAGGGAGTCTGCTTCTCCCTCTGACCCTCCTCCGTCTCGTGCTCTCTCTCATTCTCTCTCTCGCAAATAAAAAAAAAAAGAAAGAAAGAAAGAAACAACTTCACTGGTGAATTCTACCAAACATTCAAAGATGATTTAATAGCTATCTTTCTCAAAGTCTTCCCAAAATTTGAAGAGGAAGGATTGCTTCAAACTCATTTTCTGAGCCCAGCATTATCCCGATACCAAAAGCAGACAAGGACTACACACACACAAAAAAAGAAAATTATTGGCCAATATCCTTAATGAACATTGATGCAAAAATACTCAACAAAGTATTAGTCAAATGGATTCAACAATACCTTAAAAGGATCATATACCATGATTAAGTGGGATTTATTCAAGGGATGCAAGAATGGTTTAACATCTACAAATCAATCAACATGATACACTATACTAACAACATGAAGGATGAAAACCATATAATCATCTCAATAGACACAGAAAAAGCATCTAACAAAATTCAACATCTTTTTATGATAAAAACTCTCAACAAAGTGGTATAGAATAGATGTACTTCAACATAATAAAGGCTTTATATGACAAACCCACAGCTAACATCATGCTCAGTGGTGAGAATCTGAAAGCTTTTCCACTAAGGTCAGGAAAAAACAAGGATGTGTACACTCTTGCCACTTTTATTCAACATAATACTGGAAGACCTAGCCACAGCAATTAGATAAGAAAAAAGAAAAGAAAAGCATCAATTTCAGAAAAAGAATAAGTAAAACTTTCACTATTTGAAAATGACATAATACTTATATAGAAAACCCTAAAGGATCTACAAAAAAACAAAATAAATATGTGCTAGGGCTGTTAGAATAAATTAATTCAGTAAAGTTTCATTATACAAAATCAATCTAAAGAAATGAGTGACATTTCTATGCATTAATAACAAGCTATCAGAAAGAGAAATTAAGAAAACAATCCCATTTGCAATTGCATCAAAAAGAATAAAATACTGGGAATACATTTAATCAACGAAATGAAAGATCCATACACTGTAAACTATAAGACAATTGATGAAGGAAATTGAAGACACAAATACATGAAAAGATAGTCCATGCTTGCAGATTAAAAAATCAATATTGTTAAAATATCCATGATGCCCAAAGCAATCTAGAGATTCAATACAATCCTTATTAAAATGTCAGTGGCAGGGCGCCTGGGTGGTTCAATCATTAAGTGTCTGCCTTAGGCTCGGGTCAGAAGCCTGCTTCTCCCTTTCCCACTCCCCCTGCTTGTGTTCCTTCTCTCCCTGTCTCTCTCTCTGTCAAATAAATAAATAAAATCTTTAAAAAAATGTCAATGGCATTTGTCAAAGAATTAGAACAATAATTCTAAAATTTGTATGGAATCACAAAAAATTCTCAATAGCCAAAGTGGTCTTGAGAAAAAACAAAGCTGAACATATCATTCTCCCTGACTTCAAAGTATATTAAAAAGCTATAGTAATTGAAGCAGTATAGTACTGGCATAAAAGAAGACACACATATCAATGGAACAAGATTGAATGCCTAGAAATATATATATATAGGCAGGATTTATACCCATCATTTTTCCTCCTATATACAACAGGTATTTAAAATTAATCTATGATGAAGGGACCAAGAATGTACAATGGAGAAGAAAACAGTCTGTTCAATAAATAGTGTTGGAAAAGTGGTCAGCTACATACAAAATAATGAAACTAGATCACTCTTTTACACTCTATACAAAAATTAAATCAAAATGGATTAAAGACTTGAACATAAGACCTGAAATAATACAGGACGCCTGGGTGGCTCAGTCGGTTGGGCTGCTGCCTTCGGCTCGGGTCATGATCCCAGGTTCCTGGGATTGAGTCCCATATTGGGCTCCTTGCTTGGCGGGGAGCCTGCTTCTCCCTCTGCCTGCCTCTCCCCTTGCTTGTGTTCTGTCTCTCTCTCTGACAAATAAGTAAAAATAAATAAATAAATAAATAAATAAATAAATAAATAAATAAAGACAGACAGACCTGAAATAATACAACTCCTAGAAGAAAACATAGGCAGTAACCTCCTTGACATTGGTCTTAGTGATGTTTTTGTGGATCTGACTCCAAAGGCAAGGGAAACAAAAGCAAAAATAAACAAATAATATTACAACAAACTAAAACTCATTTGCACAACAAAGGAAACCAACATCAAAACACAAAGGCAACCTACTAGAGGATATTTGCAAATCACATATCCAGCAAGTTTCCAATACTCAAAATACGTAAAAACTCATAAAACTTAAAAACAAACAAACAAACAAACAAAACCAACCTGAGTAAAAATGGGCATAAGACCTGAATAGACATTTTCCAAAGAAGTCATACAGATGGCCAACAGGCACATGAAAGTATGTTCAACATCACTAATCATTATGAAAATGCAAATTAAATGTGATTACAATGTGATATTACCTCATACCAGGTAGATTGGCTATCATCAAAAAGGCAAGAAATAACAACTCCTGGAGAGGATTTGGACACAAAAGAACCCTCACACACTGTTGGTGGGTTACAAACTGTTGCAGCCACTATGGAACACAGTATGGAGATTTTTCAGAAAGTTAAGAATAGAAATACCATATGATCCAGCTATTCCACCACTCAGTATTTATCCAAAAAATATGAAAACACTAATTTAAATATATGTATGCACCCCAATGTTTATAGCAGCATTATTTACAACTTGAGGAAACAACTTAAATGTCCATCAGATAAATGGATAAAAAAAAGCTTTGTATATATATACACAATATAATACTACTCAGTCATAAGAAACAAATCTTGCCATTTGCAATAACATGGATGGACCTTCAGGGTATTATGTTAGGTGAAATAAGCAGAAGGAGAAAGACAAAAACAGTATGATTTCACACATAAATGGGAGTTTAAAAAACATCACAACCAAACTAAACAAAACAATAACATCAAAAAACAAATAAATGGGGAAAAAAATAAAAACAAACTCATAGACACAAAGCAGAGATTGGTGTTTATCAGAAGGGAAGGGATTTGAAGGTAGGCAAAAATGGATGAAGGGGGTCAAATGTATGGTGTTGGATGGTAACTAGAATTTTGGACGTGACTACTTTGTAATGAATACAGATGTCAATTTATAACATTGTACACCTGAAACATATAATGTTATATACCAATTTTATCTCAATAAAAGAAATACTTGTGCTCCTTGGCACGGTTGAATTCATAATGTAATTCAACTCTATGAACATAAAGTCTCCTTCATTACTAGTGAAGAAATAAATTGTTCTGGCAAATACAGAGGGAGTTGTGTGCACTTTACATGACAGCTGTTTATAGAATGTAAAAGAAATATTATAATTAGTACTTTCCAAGCACTAATTTGTCAGAAATATGCCATTTCAACTCAATTTTTCTCTCAAAGACAGGTAGAGCAGGATTTATACCCATCATTTTTCCTCCTATATACAACAGGTATTTGTATTCATTCCTTATTTGAAAACCACAATGCACCAGAGACAGACCCATATGGGGTTCTCATTGCTCACTTCAGGGACAATTAGAAGCCCATTTAGCAGAATAATTTGTGTGACTAACTCACAGGCTCTGAAGTCTGCAAGCTTAATTTCATACCCTAGCTTACCAACTATTTTTTATGTGATAATGACCGAGTCACTTGCCCTCTCTAATCTCTGGTTTCTTATCTTAAAACCTGTTATTAGGATAAAATAAGATTAAACTTTTAAAATACCTAGCAGGATTGGAAGATGGCAGCAGAGTAGGAGGTCCCTAGGCTTGCTTCATTCCCCCAGTACAAATAGGTAACCATCAAATCATTCTAAATAGACCCAAAAAATGACCTGAAGACTAGCAGAACAAACTCCATAACTAAGAGTAGAGAAGAGACCACATTGAAAAAGGTAGGAAGTACAGAGATGTGATATTGGAGGGAAACAGATTGTGGCTACTGTGGTAGGAAGGGAGCCATGGTTATGAAGAAGGGCAAGAGAGAGAAAAACACAGAGTGGAGTGAATTGGGAAAATGAATCTCCATAGGAATTGGCTTGGAAAGTGAGAGGGGGAAAATTATGTAACTTCTGGCAACCCAGCAGGCCTTAAAGCCTGCAGTTTTAAAGGTCAGTGGGCTTGGCTGGGTTGAGCCTGGAGGGCATTGGGGCTGCTCCTGGAGAGAAGGCAAGCAAACAACCTGAGGACACACAGTGTGGAAACAACCTGAAGAGCATATGAGATGCATAGTGGGGAGTTTACTTGCTTATTTCAGAGTACCTCCCAGAGAGGCAGCATTCCTGGAGGGACATCAAGAACAAAGGAACTGACCAATGTTATTTCCCTACCTGTCCCTCATCATAAGTACAGGGCCACCTGTGGGAACCTATCTGGCACCAACACTCACTACCTAACTTGCTTACACCAAGCTCCACATACACCCCCTCTTCATGATCCAGCAGAACTACACTTTCCTGTCTCACTTGTCTCAGTCCTAAGAAGAATGGCTCAAAACCCTGCACACATCCCATATCCTGGCTTGGGAGTTTGGCATAGGCTCAGTTCCAGTGGCATTGGTGACAGGTTTCATTTCACAGGTAGATCAGAGCACACTTAGTTAAAATGCACCACATTCAGGTGAGGAATGAAGCACTGCCCAGAACAGGCAAAGACAACATTTGCAGAAGATTGACCTGAAGGATAAAGAGACCAGGATAAAACAGCACAGTACATGCAATACACATTGGACACACCCCTGGAAGCACCAGGCCCTGGGGAACAGGGGACATTACCCAAAAGGGCACTACAGAAGTACTTCTTCATAAGGCTGTTACCCTCAAGAGCAGGAGATATAGCACACTTTCCAAAAACAGGGAAACAGGCACAGAGACTTAGACAAAATGAGAAAACAGAGGAATTTGTCCCAAATGAAAGAATAGGACAAGGCCACAGAGATATACCAAAACAGATATAAGTACATGCCTGATAGAGAATTGAAAGCAATGATTGTAAAGATACTCACTGGACTACAGAAAGGAGGGGAAGACATCCGTAAAACCCTTACCACAAAGATAAAGAATCATATAGTAGAGATAAAGGGCTCAATAAACAAAATAAGAAACATGCTTGATAGAATGAACAGCAGGCTGAAAGAAGCAGAGGAATGAATTAAAGACCAAGAAGAAGGCAGTAATGGAAGTAATCAAGCTGAACAAAAGAATTATGCAAAATGAAAATAAACTTAGGGAAATCATCGACTACATCAAGTGTAATAACATTTATATCATAGGAGTCCCAGAAGAAAATGATAGAGAAAAGGGGGCAGAAAATTTATTTGAAGATATACTAGCTGAAAACTTCCTTAATCTGGGTAAGGACAGAGGTACCCAGATTCAGGAGTCGCAAGAACCCCCAACAAAATCAACAAAGGCAGTTGCACACAAATATATATTGTAATAAAATTTGCAAAATACAACAATAAAGAAAAAAATTTTTAAATAACAAGACAAAGGAAGGTAGTAACATACAGGGGAAGCCCCATAAGACTAGCAGGGTATTTTTCAGCAGAAACTTTCCAAGCCAGAAGGCAGAGGCATGATATATTCAAAGTGCTGAAAGGGAATAGGCAGGCAAGAATATTCTATGCACCAAAGCTATCATTCAGAATAGAAGGAGAAATAGTTTCCCCTACAAACAAAACTAAAGGAGTTCATGACCATAAAACCAGCCCTGCAAGAAATATTAAAGGGACTGTTTGAGTGGAAAAGAGACCAAAAGTGACACTATGAAGATAGGAAACACAAAAGCATTAAAATTAATATTTCTGTAAAAAATCAGTCAAGGAACTTACAAAATAAAAGGATGTAAAATATGACAACATATACCTAAAATGTGGGGAAGAGAGGAGTAAAGAATGGGTTCAAACTTAAAAAATAATCACCTTAATATAGATGGTTTTATGCAGAACATGTTCTAAATAAACCTGAAGGCAACAATATATCAAAAAACACTAATATATAGGCAAAAAATAAAGAGAAAGAAATTCAAATATATCACCAAGGAAAATCAGCAAACTATGAAAGAGTGAAAGAATAGAAAGGATCAGAGAAAACCACAAAACAAGTAATAAAATAAAAATAAATACATATCTATCAATAATTACCTTGAATGTAAATGGATTAAATGCTCCAATTAAAGATATATAGGGTGACAAACTGGATAAAAAACACAAGATCCATTTATATGCTATGTACAAGAGACTCATTTTAGAACTAAAGACACCGCAAATTGAAAGTGAGGTGATGAAGAAATATCTATCATGCAAATTAATATCAAAAGAAAGAAGAGTAGCAGTACTTGCTTTGGACAAAATAGGCTTTAAAACAAAGACCGTAACAAAAGATAAAGAAATACACTATATAATAAAGGGGACAATCAAACAGAAGATATAACAATTGTAAATATTTCTGCACCCAACATAGGAACACCCAAATACACGAGAAATTTAATAAACAAAGAAACTAATCAGTAAAAATAAAATAACAGTAGGAGACTTTAACACCCTACTTATATCAATGGATAGGTCATCTAAACAGAACATCAACAGAAAGCAATGTCTTTGAATGACACACTAGAGCAGAATGATTTAACAGATCTATTCAGAACATTCCATCCCAAAACAGCAGAATACACATTGTTTTCAATTGCACATGGAACTTTCTTTACAATACATCATATATTAGACCACAAAATAGTCCTCAACAAATTCAAGAAGGTCAAAATCATACCATGCATCTTTTCTGACCATGAAGATATGAAACTAGAAGTCAACCACAAGAAAAAATCTGGATATACCACAAACACATGGAGGTTAAATAAGATGCTACCAAACAATGAATGGGTAAATCAAGAAGTAAAAGAAGAAATCAAAAAGTACATGGAAACAAATGAAAACTCAAACACAATGGTTCAAAACCTTTGGAACAAGGCAGAAGAAATTCTAAGAGGGAAGTTTATAGCAATACATGGCTACTTCAAGAAGTGAGAAGAATCTCAACTAAACCACCTAACCTTACACTTATAGGAGCTAAAAAGAGAAGAACAAACAAAACCTAAAACCATCAGAAAGAAGGAAATAATATTAGAGCAGAAATAAATGACATAGAAACTAAAACAAACAAATAAAACAAAGCAAAACAAAAACAACAAACACAATAGAACAGATCAATGAAACCAGGAGCTGGTTCTTTGATAAACTTAATAAAATTGATAAACCTCTAGCCAGGAAATCAAGAAAAAAGGGGAAAGGACTCAAATAAAATCACAACCGAGAGAGGAGAAATAACAACCAACACCACAAAAATACAATTATAAAAAAGTATTATTAAAAAGTATATGCCAACAAATTGGAAAACCTAGAAGAAATGGATGGATTTCTAGAAACATATAAGCTACCAGAATATATAAAATATAAATATAAACTGAATATAAAATATAACATATAAGCTGAAGCAGGAAGAAGTAAAAAATTTGAATAGATTGATTACCAGCAAGGAAATTTAATCAATAATCAAGAAACTCTCTAGGAACAAAAATCCAGGATCAAATGGCTTCACAGGAGATTTCTCCCAAACTTTTAAAGAATAGTTAATACCTATACTTCTCAAACTATTCCAAAAAATAGAAAAAGAAGGAAAACTTCCAAATTCATTCTTTTTTGACAGCATTACCCTGATACCAAAACCAGGTAAAGACTCCACCAAAAAAAAAGAACTACAGGCCAATATCCATTACAAATATGGATCCAAAAATTCTCAGTAAAATACTAGCAAACCAAATCCAAAAATATACTAAAAAAAATCAGTCACCATGATCAAATGGGATTTAGTCCTAGACTGCAAGGGTGGCTCAATATTCATAAATCAGTTAATGGGATACACCACATTAATAAAAGAAATGGTAAAAACCATATGATCATTTCAGTAGAGGCAGAAAAAAAAATTCACAGTCTAACATCCATTCATGATAAAACCCCCAACAAAGTAGGTTTAGAGGGAACATACTTCAACATAATAAAGGCCAAATAGGAAAAAAAAAAAAAAAAAGGTAATATCATCCTCAATGGGGAAAACTGAGAGCTTTTCATTTACAGTCAGGGACAAGACAGAGCAGTCCAGTCTCACCTCTGTTATTTGACATAGTCCTGGAAGTCCTAGACACAGCATCAGGCAACAAAAAGAAATAAAAGACAACCAAATTAGTAAGGAAGAAGTAAAACGTTCACTATTTGCAGATGACATGATACTATATAAATAGAAAAACCAAAAGACTCCACAAAAAAATGATTTAAAAAAATGCAGTGAAGTCTCAGGATACAAATCAATGTACAGAAATCTGTTGCA
Organism: Mirounga leonina; assembly: GCF_011800145.1. Classification (NCBI taxonomy): domain Eukaryota; kingdom Metazoa; phylum Chordata; class Mammalia; order Carnivora; family Phocidae; genus Mirounga; species Mirounga leonina. The sequence continues at coordinate 8,934,364 of NW_023270513.1, read as the reverse complement.
TTTCTATACATTAATAATAAAGCAGCAGAAAGAGAAATTAAGTAAACAATCCCATTTATAATTGCACCAAAACAATAAGATACCTAGGAATAAATCTAATCAAAGAGGTAAAAGATCAGTATTCTGAAAACTATAGGACACTTATGAAAGAAATTAAAAATGACACAAAGAAATGGAAAAACAGCCCATGCTCATGCAATAGAAGAACAAACATTGTTAAAATTTCTATACTAACCAAAGCAATCTACACATTTAATTCAGTCCCTATCAAAATACCACCAGCATTTTTCAAAGACCTAGAACAAAGAATTCTAAATTTGTATGGAACCTCAAAAGACTCCAAATACTGAACAGCAAAGCTGGAGGCATCACAATTCCAAGTGTCAAGTTATACTACTAAGCTGTAGTGATCAAAACAGTATGGTATTGGCACAAGAATAGACACATAGATCAATAGAATAGAATAGAGAACCCAAAAATGGACCCTCAACTCAATGGTCAACTAATCTTAAAAAAACAGGAAAGAATATCCAATGGGATAAAAAATAGTATCTTCAACAAATGGTGGTGGGAAAACTGGACAGCAACATGCAAAAGAATGGAACTGGACCATTTTCTTAAACCCTACACAAAAATAAATTCAAAATTCATGAAAGACCTAAATGTAAGACCTGAAACTATAAAAATCCTAGAGGAGAACACAGGCAGTACCCTCTTTGATGTGGGTCATACCAACTTCTTTCTAGATGTGTCTCCTTAGGCAAGAGAAACAAAAGCAAAAATAAACTATTGGGACTTCATCAAAATAAAAATCTTTTGCAGCACAAAGAAAACAACCAACAAAACTAAAACATAACCCATGGAATGGGAGAGGATATTTGCAAATGACTTATCTAATAAACGGTTTTTACCCAAAAGATATAAAGAACTTATCAAGTTGAACTCTCCAAAAACAAATAATCCAGTAAAAAAAATGGGCGGAGTCATCGGGGTGGAGCAAGATGGCGTAGGAGTAGGAGACCTGGATTTCCTCCGGTCTCAGGAATTCAGCTGGATAGGGATCAAACCATTCTGAACACCTATAAACTCAACAGGAGATCAAAGAAAAGAATAGCAACAACTCTCTGAACAGAAAAGCGACGACTTTCTGGAAGGTAGGACGTGCAGAGAAGTGAATCGAGGCGATATTCGGGAGGATAGATGGTGGAGGAGAGGGCCTCTGTTGGCCACTTCTGGCAAGTGATAGAGCAGCAGAGCACAAAATCGGAACTTTTAGAAGTCGGCTCCACTGAGGGACGTCACTCCAGTGGCTAAGCGGGGGTGGAACCCTCCTGGGACAGTGTGGTCTCAAGACCCTCGGGGTCACAGAAACACCGGAGGTGCCTGAGTGTGGCAGAGCTCCCAGGTATCGGAGCAGGGAAGCTGGCTGCAGAGACGGAGCCGATGCACGGGCTCTCAGCTCAGGGTTGCCATAAATGATGATCCGCAGCACAGTCGGGCCACTGCTCTTCCAGCAGGGACCCAACAAGCGTTAGATCTGGGGAGACTCCCCTTCCTCCCCTGGGAGGAGTGGCGTGGGAGCACACCGCAGGGATCTGCTGGGTTTGGAGACTCCACACAGGGTTGGGTGCCAGAGATAGAAACGCTCAGTCACAGGCCGGGTGGGCATGGAGTGCGGCTGGAGACTGGGAAGACGGGAGTGACTGACTGCTTTTCTCTGGGGGCGTACTGAGGAGCGGGCCCGAGTCCTCGGCTCCTCTGGGCAGAGATTGGGAGGCCGCCATTTTCACTCTCGTCCTCCAAAGCTGTACGGAAAGCTTGCAGGGAACAAACTCTCCCAAGAGCAAACCCGAGCAGATTAATTAGCCCTGACTGGCAAGGGCGGGGCAATTCCACCTCCAGCAAAGACATTTGGGAACCAGGGCAACAGGCCCCTCCCCCAGAAGATCAGCGAGAACAGCAACCCAAGACCAAGTTTACCCATCAATGAGAATGGCAGAACTCCAGTGCTAGGGGAATAATGCACATAGAATCCATGGCTTTTTTACCATGATTCTTTATTCTTTCAAAGTTAATTTTTTTTAACTGTCTTTTTTTTTTAATTTTTCTTTTTCCCTTTTTCAACCATCTTATCAATCCCTTTTTAAAAAAACATTTTTATTTTTCATTTTTAAAATCATATTCTATCCCTTCATAGTAGTTACCCTTATTTTTGGCATCTATATATATAAGTTGTTCTCTCTTTAAAATTTTGAGATAGTTTCATCTAAAAGATCAAAATATACCCTAAATCTCTAGTGTATGGTTTTTTTTCTACTCTCTTGCCTGATCACATTCTCTCCCTTTTTTTTCTTTTTTTTTTAATCCTCTTCTTCCTTTTTTCAAACAACTTCTTATCAATTCCTTTTATAAAATTTTTTATAATTTTCATCTTTACAATCATATTCCATCCCTTCATTGTATCTACCCTTATTTTTGTACATATATGTTTTTCTTTCTTTAAAATTTTGGGAGGCACTTTCTTCTAACAGACCAAAATACACCCAAATTCTAGTGTGTGGCACTGATCTATGTACCAGCCTGATCATATTTGATCATATTCTGTTTTTTTTTTGTTTTGTTCTGTTTTTGTTTGTTTTATCTTTTTTTTAAAGATTTTATTTATTTATTTGAGACAGAGAGAATGAGATACAGAGAGCATGAGAGGGAGGAGGGTCAGAGGGAGAAGCAGACACCCTGCCAAGCAGGGAGCCCGATGCGGGACTCGATCCCGGGACTCCAGGATCATGACCTGAGCCGAAGGCAGTCGCTTAACCAACTGAGCCACCCAGGCGCCCCTGTTTGTTTTTATCTTTTCCTTTTCTTTTTTTTTTCTTTTTTCTTTCTTTCCCTTTCTTTTCTCCTGGTTTCAGGTCTTTTCTGATTTGTTTAGAGTATATTTTCTGGGAACATTGTTACCCTGTTAGCATTTTGTTCTCTCATTAATCTATTCTCCTCTGCACAAAATGACAAGATGGGAAAAATCACCTCAAAAAAAGAACAAGAGGTAGTACCGACTGCCAGGGACTTACTCAATCTGGACATTAGTATGATGTCGGATCTAGAGTTCAGAATCATCACTTTAAAGATACTAGCTGGGCTTGAAAAAAGCATGGAAGTTATTAGAGAAACCCTTTCTGGAGAAATAAAAGAACTAAAATCTAACCAAGTCAAAATCAAAAAGGTTATTAATGAGGTGCAATCAAAAATGGGGGAGCTAACTGCTAGGATAAATGAGGCAGAAGAGAGAATCAGTGATATAGAAGACCAAATGATGGAAAATAAAGAAGCTGAGAAAAAGAGAGATAAACAACTACTGGATCACGAGGGCAGAATTCGAGAGATAAGCGATACCATAAGATGAAACAGCATTAGAATAATTGGGATCCCAGAAGAAGAAGAAAGAGAGAGGGGCAGAAGGTATATTGGAGAAAATTATAGCAGAGAACGTTCCTAATTTGGGCAAGGAAACAGGCATCAAAATCCAGGAGGCACAGAGAACCCCTCTCAAAATCAATAAAAATAGGTCAACACCCCGACATCGAATAGTAAAACTTACGAGTCTCATAGACAAAGAGAAAATCCTGAAAGCAGCTCGGGAGAAGAGATATGTAACCTACAATGGTAGAAACATTAGCTTGACAACAGACCTATCCACAGAGACCTGGTAGGCCAGAAAGGACTGGCAGGATATATTCAGAGCACTAAATGAGAAAAATATGCAGCCAAGAATACTATATCCAGCTAGGGTGTCATTGAAAATAGAAGGAGAGATAAAAGCTTCCAGGACAAACAAATCTAAAGGAATTTGCAAACACAAAACCAGCCCTACAGGAAATCTTGAAAGGGGTCCTCTAAGCAAAGAGAGAGCCTAAAAGCAACATAGACCAGAAAGGAACACAGACAATATACGGTAACAGTCACCTTACAGGCAATACAATGGCACTAAATTCCTATCTTTCAACAGTTACCCTGAATGTAAATGGGCTAAATGTCCCAATCAAAAGACACAGGCTATCAGATTGGATTAAAAAACAAGACCCATCGATATGCTGTCTGCAAGAGACTCATTTTAGAACCAAAGACACCCCCAGATTGAAAGTGAGTGGGTGGAAAACCATTTACCATGCTACTGGACACCAAAAGAAAGCTGGGGTGGCAATCCTTATCTCAGACACATTAGATTTTAAACCAAAGACTGTGATAAGAGATGAGGACGGACACTATATCCTACTTAAAGGGTCTATCCAACAAGAAGATCTAACAATTGTAAATATCTATGCCCCTAACATGGGAGCAGCCAATTATATAAGGCAATTAATAACAAAAGCAAAGAAACACATTGACAACAATACAATAATAGTGGGGGACTTTAACACCCCCCTCACTGAAATGGACAGATCATCTAAGCAAAAGATCAACAAGGAAATAAAGACTTTAAATGACACACTGGACCAAATGGACTTCACAGACATATTCAGAACATTCCATCCCAAAGTAACGGAATACACATTCTCTCTAGTGCCGATCGAACATTCTCCAGAATCGATCACATCCTAGGGCACAAATCAAGTCTCAATCTCAAAAGATTGGGATCATTCCCTGCCTATTTTCAGACCACAGTGCTTTGAAACTAGAACTCAATCACAAGAGGAAAATCAGAAAGAACTGAAATACATGGAGGCTAAAGAGCGTCCTACTAAAGAATGAATGGGTCAACCAGGAAATTAAAGAAGAATTTAAAAAATTATGGAAACCAATGAAAATGAAAACACAACTGTTCAAAATCTTTGGGATGCAGCAAAGGCAGTCCTAAGAGGAAAGTATATAGCAATACAAGCCCTTCTCAAGAAACGAGAAAGGTCTCAAGTACACAACCTACCCCTACACCTAAAGGAGCTGGAGAAAGAGCAGCAAATAAAGCCTAAACCCAGCAGGAGAAAAGAAATAATAAAGATCAGAGCAGAAATCAATGAAATAGAAACCAATAGATCAGTAGAACAGATCAACGAAACTAGGAGCTGGTTCTTTGAAAGAATTAACAAGATTGATAAACCCCTGGCCAGACTTATCAAAAAGAAAAGAGAAATGACCCAGATCAACAAAATCATGATTGAAAGAGGAGAGATCACAACCAACACCAAAGAAATACAAACAATGATAAGAACATTTTATGAGCAACTCTATGCCAGCAAATTAGATAACCTGGAAGAAATGGATGCATTCCTAGAGATGTATCAACTACCAAAACTGAACCAGGAAGAAATAGAAAACCTGAACAGACCTATAACCACTAAGGAAATTGAAGCAGTCATCAAAAATCTCCCAAAAAACAAAAGCCCAGGGCCAGATGGCTTTCCAGGGGAATTCTACCAAACATTTAAAGAAGAATTAATACCCATTCTTCTGAAACTGTTCCAAAAAATAGAAATGGAAGGAAAGCTTCCAAACTCATTTTATGAGGCCAGCATTACCTTGATCCCAAAACCAGACAAAGACCCCATCAAAAAGGAGAATTACAGACCAATATCCTTGATGAACATGGATGCAAAAATTCTCACCAAAATACTAGCCAATAGGATCCAACAGCCCATTAAAAGGATTATTCACCACGACCAAGTGGGATTTATCCCTGGGCTGCAAGGTTAGTTCAACATCCACAAATCAATCATCGTGATACAATACATTAACAAAAGAAAGAACAAGAATCATATGATCCTCTCAATAGATGCAGAAAAAGCATTTGACAAAGTACAGCATCCTACCTTGATCAAAACTCTTCAGAGTATAGGGATAGAGGGTACATACCTCAATATCATAAAAGCCATCTATGAAAAACCTACAGCGAATATCATTCTCAATGGGGAAAAACTGAGAGCTTTCCCCCTAAGGTCAGGAATGCAGCGGGGATGTCCACTATCACCACTGCTATTCAACATAGTATTAGAAGTCCTAGCCACAGCAATCAGACAACAAAAAGAAATAAAAGGCATCCAATTGGCAAAGAAGAAGTCAAACTCTCACTCTTTGCAGATGATATGATACTTTATGTGGAAAACCCAAAAGACTCCACCCCAAAACTGCTAGAACTCATACAGGAATTCAGTAAAGTGGCAGGATATAAAATCAATGCACAGAAATCAGTGGCATTACCAACAACAAGACAGAAGAAAGAGAAATTAAGGAATCAATCCCATATACAATTACACCCAAAACCATAAGATACCTAGGAATAAATCTAACCAAAGAGGCAAAGGATCTGTACTCAGAAAACTATAGAATACTCATGAAAGAAATTGAGGAAGACACAAAGAAATGGAAAAATGTTCCATGCTCATGGATTGGAAGAACAAATATTGTGAAGATGTCAATGCTACCTAGAGCAATCTACACATTCAATGCAATCTCCATCAAAATACCATCCACTCTTTTCAAGGAAATGGAACAAATAATCCTAAAATTTGTATGGAACCAGAAAAGAGCCCTAATAGCCATAGGAATGTTGAAAAAGAAAAGCAAAGTTGGCGGCATCACAATTCCGGACTTCCAGCTCTATTACAAAGCTGTCATCATCAAGACAGTATGGTACTGGCACAAAAACAGACACATAGATCAATGGAACTGAATAGAGACCCCAAAAATGGACCCTCAACTCTATGGTCAACTAATCTTTGACAAAGCAGGAAAGAATGTCCAATGGAAAAAAGACAGTCCTTTCAACAAATGATGTTGGGAAAATTGGACAGCCACATGCAGAAGAATGAACCTGGACCATTTCCTTACACCCCACACTAAAATAGATTCCAAATGGTTGAAAGACCTCAATGTGAGACAGGAGTCCATCAAAATCCTAAAGGAGAACACAGGCAGCAACCTCTTCGACCTCAGCCACAGCAACTTCTTCCTAGAAACATCGCCAAAGGCAAGGGAAGCAAGGGCAAAAATGAACTATTGGGACTTCATCAAGATAAAAAGCTTTGGCACAGCAAAAGAAACAGTCAACAAAACCAAAAGACAACTGACAGAATGGGAGAAGATATTTTCAAATGACATATCAGATAAAGGGCTAGTATCCAAAATCTATAAAGAACTCATCAAACTCAACACCCAAAGAACAAAGAATCCAATCAAGAAATGGGCAGAAGACATGAACAGACATTTTTCCAAAGAAGACATCCAAATGGCCAACAGACACATGAAAAAGTGTTCAACATTGCTCGGCATCAGGGAAATCCAAATCAAAACCTCAATGAGATATCACCTCACACCAGTCAGAATGGCTAAAATTAACAAGTCAGGAAATGACAGATATTGGTGGGGATGCGGAGAAAGGGGAACCCTCCTACACTGTTGGTGCGAATGCAAGCTGGTGCAGCCACTCTGGAAAACTGTATGGAGGTTCCTCAAAAAGTTGAAAATAGAGCTACCATATGATCCAGCAATTGCACTACTGGGTATTTATCCCAAAGATACAAATGTACGGATCCGAAGGGGTACGTGCACGCCGATGTTTATAGCAGCAATGTCCACAATAGCCAAACTGTGGAAAAAGCCAAGATGTCCATCGACAGATGAATGGATAAAGAAGAGGTGGTATATATATACAATGGAATATTATGCAGCCATCAAAAGGAATGAGATCTTGCCATTTGCAATGATGTGGATGGACCTGGAGGGTGTTATGCTGAGTGATATAAGTCAATCAGAGAAAGACATGTATCATATGACCTCACTGGTATGAGGAATTCTTTATCTCAGGAAACAAACTGAGGGTTGCTGGAGTGGGGGGTGCGGTGGGAAGGATGGGGTGGCTGAGTGATAGACACTGGGGAGGGTATGTGCTATGGTGAGCACTGTGAATTGTGTAAGAGTATTGAATCACAGATCTGTACCTCTGTAACAAATAATGCAATATATGTTAAGAAAAAAAAAAGGAGATAGCAGGAGGGGAAGAATGAAGGGGGGAAATCAGAGGGGTGATGAATCATGAGAGATGATGGACTCTGAAAAACAAACAGAGGGTTCTAGAGGGGAGGGGGGTGGGAGGATGGGTTAGCCTGGTGATGGGTATTAAAGACAGCACGTTCTGCATGGAGCACTGGTGTTATGCAGAAACAATGGGTCATGGAACACTACATCAAAAACTAATGATGTAATGTATGGTGATTAACATAACAATAAAAAATTTTAAAAAATGGGCAGTGTCATGGACAGACATTTCTCCAAGGAAGGTATACAGATGGCCAATAGACACATGAATGGTGTTCATCATCACTTACCATCAGGGATATGCAAGTCAAAACTACAATGAGACATCAACTCACAGCTGTCGGAATGGCTAAAATCAACAGCACAAGAATTATTGGTGAGGATGTGGAGAAAAAGGAATCCTCATGCACTGTTGGTTGGAATGAAACTGGTGCAGTGACTGTGGAAAACAGTATGGAGTTTCTTCAAAACCGAAATAGAACTATCCTATGATCCAGCAATTGCACTTACAGGTATTTACCCAAAGGATACCAAAAAAAAACACCAATTCAAAGGGACACATGGTCCTCTATGTTTATAAAATCAATATTCACAATTGCCAAATTATGGAGGCAGCCCAAGTGTCCATTGATTGGTGAAGAGATAAAGAAATTGTGGTATATGCACAATGGAATATTATTCAGCCATAAAAATAATGCAATATTGGTATTTGTAGCAACATAGTTGGAGCTAGAGAGTATAATGGTAAGTTAAATAAGACAAATACTCTATGACTTCACTCATATGTGGAATTTAAGAAACAAAACAAATGAACAAAGGGAAAGAGTGAGACAGAGAGAGAAACCAAGAGTTTTGTAATTATAGAGTTTCAGAAGGAAGGTTGGTGGGAGGATGGGATAAATAGGTGATGGGGATTAATTATTGCACTTATGATGAGCACCAGGTGTTGTATGGAAGTGTTAAATCACTATGTTGTACACCTGAAACTAATAAAAAAAAAAAAACCTGTATGTTCAAAAAACACTGGGAGAAAATTAAAATAATAAAATAAAATACCTGGTAGAACATCCGCCACCACATTAAGTACTCAGTAAAATTAAACTAATACCTTTACAAACATGAGATAGTTTGTAACCCTCCCAATCTATATTCCTTTGATACTCATGTCTAAAATGACTCTATCCCTACAACTCAAAGACTGTTGATATTAAAATGGAATAGCCTCCGGGAGGGGGACGTAATGTTAGTTATGCAGAATTACAAGTACAGAGGTTGTGCTGTCAAATAAAAACACATTACCTATTAGGATATTTTTCTGAGACAAGGCCTGCTCTTTCCAGTAGTAGTACATTTTGTCTGGAAAGCTTCCAAAAGGACGAATTGCTTCTGTCCTTAATAGAAATAAATGCCCTTTGCAGGAGTCATGCTAAGCTGTCTCTCTCATGAATCACAATATCTATGCTTTCCACAAGTGGCAGTTGATTGTATATCTTATCCATGTTGGCTCCAGGTCTCTCAAAAACACTTTTCCCTCTCCTCAGGTGAGTAAATAGTAATGAATTCATTGTCCATCAGAGAGACTTTCTTAAGAGATGTTTTCTTATCATCAAATCCAAATATTGACTTTTCTTTCCAGTGTGCCTTTGAGTGTAGAGAGTAATACAAAACAATAATGGGATCTTTTGGTTCTTGTAAACAAACTTGCTGACATTGCAACCTCTCTGCCATTTGTCATAACAGAAAATAACATATAAGCCTAGGCAACAGGGTCCATAACCTCATTTCTTCTTATCCAATTTACTCAGTTAATCAGAAACTCCAGGGAAGTGCATCCTACTTGACTTTTGGGTGGCTTTTCCTTTAGTTAAATCTTAGACCATTATCCCTGGCTAAGTTACTATTAAGGAAGAATAGATAGAATTAATGAATCTGGCAACAAGTCCTCAGAGAATCAGATGAACAAAAATATGGCAACCATACTGTTAAGGAAAGAGATCTAATTTCTAGTTCCAGTTTCTTGTCAGGAATGATCTTATCCTTTATACTGGGGACACAAAGAACCAAGAATGCCTGAAGAAATAAAATCCTCACCATATTTGTGTCGTCCATTTTTCTTTTTACTTACACAAGTAATACATGTTGATTGAGTCACTTGTTCACTTATTCATTTATCGAATATTGTTGAGCACTTAATATGTTCCATGCAGAGTGCTAGATAGACACTAGAGATACAGTGGTGAGCAGGAGACATGGCCCCTACCATCAAGGAGCTTACAGATTAGTGAAGTATAGAGGAATAAAATAAATTTATATTTGATTGTAATTATAAATTATGCACATATAATATAGAGAGAGTACAAAGTCCTGTGAAGGAGTAGAACAGAATTTAAACTCGGGAGTCAAAGGAGGCCTCTGTGTTTCATTCACTTTGAAACTGAGAATGAAAATGAAGATGAATTGTGAAATTTTGCAGGAAAAGCATTTCAGGCAAGGGTATTGAGGTGGGGGTGGTCTTCAAAAGTTCAAATAACTATTGAGGGGTGCCTGGGGGGCACAGTTGGTTAAGTGTCTGCCTTCAGTTCAGGTCATGATCCCAGAATCTGGGGATCAAACCCCGCATCAGGATCCCTGCTCAGCAGAGAACTTGCTTCTCCCTCTGCCCCTCACCCCATTTGTGCTCTTTCTCTCTCTCATAAATAAATAAAATCTTAAAAAAAAGAACTGTTGGAATAGAGTAGGCCAGGAAGGAAAAGTGATAGAAAGTTAGTTCCTAGGAGAGGTCAGGGATTAAAGCATAGAGAGTCTTTTGACTGTAGTAAAGAGCTTGGTTTGTAGTACTAGTTTGATAGGTATCTACTGGCAGCTTCTAAGCAACAGATTTACATGACTAGATTCATATTTGTGCTAAAAGATATTCTGAGGTCTCAATGAAGAATGTATGCTAGGGATCAAAAGTGGAGTGAGGAGTCCATTAAGAAGGTAAGATTTGGATAAAATTTGGAAAATGTATAAAAACACAGAAAAGAAAATTATTTTTTCTTTGAAATAACCACTATTGTGACTTTGGTGTGTTTTCTTCCCATTATTTATATAAACAAAAATGAAATTGTAATGTGCACATTTATTTACAACCTGCCATTTGCATTAATGTTTTGAAGCCATTTTTATTTTTTTAAACATCACAAATAAGATTTTTAATAGAATCTTCCAGAAAGAGAAAAGGAAAAACACATTTCCTACTTCCCTATTTAACTGGACTTGGGTCTGGTCCCTATTTGCATTTCACTAGCTGTCCCCTGGTAACAGTACCATTCCTTATGGTCCACATGGGTCTACACAAGCAGAGGATGAATCAGGAGGCCTGGCTGTAGTATCAGCAGCCATAAAATATATCATCATTTAATCTTTACTTCTTTAAAATTGTAACCTTCTGTAGCCGTTACTCCTCTACCTCAGAGACTTTGTGCCTTACAGCTTTCCCATGCCTCATGCGCTTGAATCAATGTGCCTGGACTTTTCTGAGAAAGTTTGACATTCCTTATTAGAACCACTGAATGGCAGAACTAGATAGGGCACCAGAGACCATAAATTCCAACCCTTTCATTTGACAGAAGATGAATTGAGGCCCAAAAAGATCTAATAATTTGTGTTGGGTCACAGCAAATGAGCAGCACAGCATGGACTAGACCTTGCATCTTCTAAGTCCCAGGCCATACTCTCTTCCTACAGCAGCAACATTTTCTCACAATTATCAGCAAATACAGGTAACAGCGCATGTTCATCAGTTACAGAGTCAAGGCCAAAGAGAAAACAGAAACATGACAAAACCCAGACTTGGAGGACTGTAAACAATTTTAGTTTCCATAAAGTAATTATTGTCACTTTGCTGGTTTAAGATTGGTTTGGACTCAAGGTTAGGGTGTAGGGAGATCTAACAAACTGGTTTCTTTCTATGGCTTCATTATTTACCTCATTCTTAACTTACTTTCTCTTCCTTCCTTCCTTCCTTCCTTCCTTCCTTCCTTCCTTCCTTCCTTCCTTCCTTCCT
>NW_023270513.1:8895121-8922188 GCF_011800145.1 Mirounga leonina | reverse complement strand
CTTTCTTTCTTCCTTCCTTCCTTCCTTCCTTCCTTCCTTCCTTTCTTTCTTTCTTTCTTTCTTTCTTTCTTTCTTTCTTTCTTTCTTTCTTTCTTTCTTTTTTTCTCTTTCTTTCTTTCTTTCTTTTTCATTTATTAATTTTTATTCTTATTTTTAAACCTGATTCATTCTTGTCTGTGGCCACCCTGAGTCAACTTCTGAGTATTAGTTAAACATCAAATTTGTAAATTGAGTCAAACCAAGATATGAAGACATAATTACTGGTGGTAGAATTCAGAGATTTAAATAAGAGTAAGTTATAATTTCCATGGAAATAGTTATCTCACCCAGGGCTTATTTGCATACGACAAATGTTAGCTATGTCCTTGAATCAGCATCTGTTATTAGATATTGAGAATTCTATTTTTATGTAGAGAACTAGAGTGGCTGCATGTTTTGGAAGCCAACCCATATGAATTCTTTTGACTGCTTACACTTTTCTCACATGCTTCTATTTCATTTGAGCCACTTGGAAACACCTTTCCTGCCATCTACCATTTTTAATTCCTTCTCCTTTTTCTCATGTAAACCTTAAATATGAATTGGTAGGCTGTGTGTTGAGAGGGATGTCAGGAGACATTATTTCATGTTCTTTCACTATTCTCATTGCCCAAACTGCAAGCTTAACTGAAGATTGATGAAATGCAGTATTACAATCACATAAAAAAGATGTAATAAAAAGCCACTCCCTAGTAATACAGATTGCACATGATATAGATTGTCATCACCAGGATGTCTTACACACCTTCTAGGTGCCATTGTACTAAGAGTTTTTATTTATATTTTCTCTTTATCCTATTTTTAGCTTCAATTCCCAGTGAGGAAACCAATCATAGAGAGATCAAGTAACTCACTCAAAGTCAAATAGTTAATAGTGGAGCTGACATTTAGGCCCAGGATTGCCCAATTTTAATGCCCAAAGAAGGGTAGAAATAAATAATTTCTCACTGTTAGAATCCAAAGTAACAGAGAAAAAGTGAAATAAACCTGTTTGCCAAAGTTGGGTTTGACTCACCATTCTGGTGTTCAATCAACTAAAACTGATCTGATGTGAATTGTAAGTTTTGCATCTTGTTAAGATAGTAATTATTATGTCATGTCTTGGTAATGTAAAGATTAAATCCTTGCCCTGAGATTTTTTAAAACAATTTAAAAATGAGAAATTAGCTTTGTTGGAATGTTAGAATTGAAAGAGAGCTTAGAAAGCATGAATTACACACTCATGGTTTAAAAAACGAAGAAGTCAAACCCAGAGAGAGACAGTGACTTACTCAAGATGACAAGGATGATAATTAGCAATCTCCACTTCACAATGCTAGCATAGACATATTGGAGAACACTGCATTTTGTCTCCTGGGGTTTTATTATTATTTAAGTTAATAGAAGTTGAAAAACTATAAAGCAAAAATATAAGCTAGTTAAGGACCTAAAAAATAAATCTGTCAATCAACAACTATTTATAGATTTTTTAATCTGGTGCCCAATAACTGTGATAAACTATGTTGTAAGAAATAGAGATGAATATGGCTCAGTCCCTGTTTCTAGGGTACTCAGAGTTTAGGTAATAAAATAAAAATAACATATGTATGAGTTAAATAAGTAGCTCAAAAGGTAGCATAAGGTAGTTAAAAAAAGAACAGGACTGGGAAAATACATCTGGATCTGAGTCTTTATTCTAACACCACTTACTGTGGGATTACTCACTATAGAACTCTGGCAAAACTTTGGTTCTCACTGTTTTCTTCCCCTGAAATGAGGGCATTTGACAATGACCACATCAAGGAATGGTATGGAGTTGGAAGAAGAAAAGGTTTTTAGCTCTCTTTCTTTCCATCAGGTCCTACTCCTTCATTCTGTAATATTGATAAATAGCATTTTCTTGATCCTGCAAATGCAGAATCAAGTCAGGTCTCCTAAAGAACACCCTTCCATTCTCTGACTCTTTCCACCCAGATTGCCACTCTTAAATTCTTGTTATACAAAGGCAATCTTTAAATGTCTTATCTAATTTAGAGTCTATACCAGATATGATAAGAATATATTCTAAGTATAATAATTGTGGCCCGGTTAATAAGTGCTATAGGAACACAAAGGAAAGAGACATCAGTGAATGTGAGAAGAATAGAGAAATATTTCTGAATCAGGTAGGTAAAGGATCAAGGTAAACCATCAGGGTAAAGGATGCTGAGATAGTAATAAGTTGAAGAGTAGAGGGTGTCTTCCAAGAAGAGGGATCAGGCGGCACAGAGATGAAAAAGCCAAAGAGAGTGAAAACACTAATTTGGCTGGAGTGGAAAAAAAAATGGTGGGACTGAATAAAGGAGGCTGGGGCTAGACTAGATGTCAGGCAAGGAATCTGGGTTTTTATGCCATTGACAGTGGATACCAAAGGAGATATGCTAAAGTAGGGAACTAAGAGGTGATACTAAATACAATTTGAGGTCCATATGCAACCAGCCTATAAGCTACCAATAACCAGTAACAAAGGTTAAGTTTTCCTTATATGTCCTCTCTCATCTTTGTCCTAGACTATATGTGGTAGTTTTGTGGCCTTCTCCTTTTTCCTATAGTTGCTCTTCCATTTACCCAGTTCCACAAATGCTGAAATGTAACAATAAGGCAATAACTTCTCATTGACCTGTAGGTGGAACAAATCCACAGAAAGTATACATAACTAATGAATCATTGAACACTACATCAAAAACTAATTATGTACTATGCAGTGGCTAAGTAAATATAATTTTAAAAGGCACTTTTGATGAGCACAGGTATTGTATGGAAGTGCTGAATCACTATATTGTACATCTGAAACTAATATTACACTGTATGTTAACTAACATTACACTGTATGTTAACTAACTGGGATTTAAATAAAAACTTTAAAAAAAAGAAAAAAGAAATAAAATGAGAATCTAACTGAGCATCCACAACTTACCAAGGAGAAGAATGGCCCAGAGGAGACAGAGTAACTACAGAATGGCAAGCTATAATTGGATCTGGCATAGAAGCAAGAACAGGAGCAGATTCCTGGCTACTATAAAAAAAAAAGTGGTACTTTAAATAATTTAGATGGAACTCATACAGGTCTGATTTTATCAATACTTTATTGAATTCATTGGAAATAAATGAAAGAGCTGAGAATATAGATGAAAGAAGGAAAGAGTAACTAACTGGTCTTGTGAGATACTAACTTTGTTCTGCACCCAGTCCTTCACACCTCCACTTCCAACACTGAGAAAAGAAAGCATAAAGTATCCTTTTTAATAGCACCATGACATCAAAGCAAAAAGCAAACAACCTTCCAGAAACATTTTTTTAATATTTTAATAGTTAATGCACAGCTTATAAACACAATTTAGAGAACTAAAAAAGTCAGAGCATACTGCAATATGGTAACATAATTAATGGAGATCCAGGTAGACTTTGGCCCCATTTATATTTATATTTATATTTATATTTATATTTATATTTATATTTATATTATTTGTATTCAACAAGTTCAACCAATCTGCCAAGATGCAGTGACTCTCTCTTGCTCTCTCTTTTTCTCTCTCTCATATATAAATTTAAAGGACTATATATATGAATATATATATATGTGTGTGTGTGTGTATATATATATACATATATATACATATACATATATATATACATATACATATACATCATGCAAATTGTAGGTGCTCAATAAATGCTTGTTTGGTGATTTAAAGGTGATTTAAAGGAATATACCTTTATATATATATTTGCATGATGTTGAGAAATATAGATTAATTATATGGCCACCATATAATAATAGACTGTATAGTTTATGCCCAGAATGCAGTCTCCCATAAAGAAAGAAATATGCAAGTCTTAATCTAGCAACAGAAACTATCAAAATCTTAATATCCCTATAGGAAATTAGGTTCAATTTCAATATGTTATGGAGTACAACATATTGTATTGTCCTTGATGGGTACCTTCAAGGACTTTACTGTATAGAAGAGATTATGTGGTTATACAGTGAAGTAAAATTTAAGCTGAATCTGAAGTAATTTGTAAGACTAGATAGACAGGAGGAGCAAACACATACTTGAGTGGAAACAGTATGAGCAAAGGCAGAAGTGTGTATGTTCAATGTTTTCTTGGGAGCCTAAGTTTTTGCATATTTTATATTTATTCAGATTTGCTTGTCTGATATATTTAACCAGACCAGGAATTGTAAAACTGTACTGAATTAAGGATGTTCTTTGAGCCTTTAAATGTCCCTCAACAAATGTATCCATGTCCAAACAATACTGCTAAGTAACCTAGTCTCCCTTCAGGCTCTCCTCTTTACAACTGTAGGTTCCTTTAGATTTGTTTCAGATCCATTCCTTCCAAAAATTTTGGAGACCTTGCATTCTATCTACAGAATTCATCCATAGGAGATACTGACTGTGCTCTATTTGTATCCTCATTGTTTTCCTATGGCTATGACCAGTCTCTGATATTTGATTTCTTCAGAGATCCTTAATCCTAATCATAACTTTATCCTCTGAAAGGCTGGACCTAACTGACTCATGGTAGGGGACAGGCAGATGGTTCTTTCTGTTACTCACAGGAACCTCAGCCAGTATTGCCATGACCTGGGACACTACTTCATGCCTTCATCTTTTCTACGATACTGATATGTTGTTTAAAATATTTAATTCTGGGGTGCCTGGGTGGCTCAGTCATTAAATGTCTGCCTTTGGCTCAGGTCATGATCCCAGGGTCCTGGGATAGAGCCCCACGTGGGGCTCCCTGCTTAGCAGGGAGTCTGCTTCTCCCTCTCACCCTGCCTGCTGCTCCCCCTGCTTGTGCATGCTCTCTCTCTCAAATAAATAAATAAAATCTTTAAAAATATATTTAATCATATCCTATGCATTTTAGTGGTTAAGAGGGGCACTATCTGCTTTCTTTGATTCCTTTCTTAATACTACTCCTCCCTGTGTCCTTATGTTTTAATAATTATTATAATTTAAAAACAATTATCATCTACATTTCTTATTGGATCTTTATAAGAGACTTCTGAAGCAGAATGATCATAGATTATTATCACCATATTGCAGAGGAGGAAACAACGTCAGAGTGTTTGTAAAGTGTCTTACTCAGGATCACACAGTTAAGAAAGGGCAGAGACAGTATTAGAACCCAACTTCATCCAGTTACTATCAGTTACAGCTATAGGTTTAAGCTTGCCATTCTTGGGACTCCTGCACTCCAGTACTTTGGGTAATAGTGTGTAGAGGGACAGGACTAGCTATTTGCCTGGCCCCAGAAATACAGGATTAAGGTGACTACTTGTGGACCCTCTTCTAGAAGTAGGAGTAAATTGGAACCTTATGGGGAAGTCTAATAATTTTATTTTTAAAATTTTTTTAAGTCTAATAATTTTAAAATAATTGGTAAGACAGTCTGTTTTCTGTGCTTCTCCAAATCTTCTGGATAATGTTCATTACTCATGAAAATAGGCCAACTTCAGAAGAAAGTATTAATGTATCTCAAATAGGACTCCAAATACATAGGAGGATTTCTACCAAGTGCCCTTAAGAAGGAGGGAGCAAAGGTCAGAATGAGGAGATGTTCTCTCAAGAGCATTATGGAGGGGCGCCTGAGTGGATCAGTCTTCTCCCTCTCTCTCTGCCTGCTGCTCCTCCTGCTTGTGCTTTCTCTCTGTCAAATAAATAAATAAATCTTTTAAAAAAGAGCATTATGGAAAATGAAAAATAGCTTCCCCAAGAGCAATAAAGCAATTTAAACTATTTCTTAATGAAACAAGTAAAGCAAATAGTAATTTTGAAATTATGAACATATAATTTCATATATAATTGATATATATGATTATTAAAATTATACATATACATTTTATATATTAATATTATATATGGAATTATATATAAATTTATATATGAAGTTATATATAAATTATGTATATAAATTCTGGCAATATTTATATTCCAAGAAATTTCAGGTGTCAAACAGCTAGTCACACCTCAGTCATCTGGAACCCAAAAATCTTGCAACCTCAACTATCCAAACACAGCTGACAGAGCCAAGAAGGAAATAAAATAATACTGAATAGCCAAAATGGATGTCATAAAGGCCACAAACTAAAAACTATACACTTTGTTCCATAGGAGGTTTTCCCTTTTCCACCCACGCCCTCTCCAAATAAAATAAAACAAGCAGTCTTTACTCATTTTTGTTAAATTTCAGCTGTTATAACTAGCTTGATTAGTGTGTTCTCAAAGCCACAAAAGATTACAAAGAACTAATTGAAATGACAGGGACTTCATTAGGCAGGTCCACTGACAATAGCAACAAATAAGTACAAATAGTCTGAAAAGATAAAGAAGCATTTATAAAATCAAATATATAAGAACAAAAAATCCATGAGTCCATTTTAGTGTAGGTACAAGCAAAATTTCAATAGCTACAAATTTTAATTGTTCTGAGAGTAGCAAATATATATAGTACAATAACTGATTTTTTTTAAAGATTTTAATTATTTATTTGACACAGAGAGAGAGCACAAGCAGGAGGAGCAGCAGGCAGAGAGAGAGGGAGAAGCAGGCTTCTCACTGAGTGGGGAGTCCAATCCGGGGCTCGATCTCAGGAACCCGGGATCATGACCCTAGCCGAAGGCAGATGCTTAAGGACTGAGCCACCCAGGCACAACAATAATTAATGTTTATAATGATGACCCTCAGTCATCCTGAAAAGATTACATTAAATGACAGAGTTGAAGCTCTTCTTAAATAATAACAATACTAAAACTAACCAAAACAAACATTTCTAGTGTTTTAGGGTTTAGAAAGCACTTTCCAAGAAAGTATGCCTAATATTGAGATCATCTAGTCTAGCCTCCTCATGTACATATAATAAAAAAGAAATCCCAAAGAGAATTAACTTACTCAAAGATACCTAGCTTATCATTGGTAGACCTAAAACTAGTATCTTGGTCTTCAGAGTGTGGATTAATGCTTCTTTCAAACATTATGTCCCATTATTTAAAACAAAGTGCTTAAATGAATAGGACATAATACAATTTATAAATATTTGCACCTAAAAAGATATTTTAAATGTCCAGGTACTTAAAAGAGCTAATCAATTTCTACAAAATACAACTGTCAAATATACAAATCTGCAGAGGACTTCAGAGAACCTGTTTTTTGTTTGTTTGTTTGTTTTTTACTTTTCTCATTTTGTAATCTAAATTCCAGCTAGTTAATATACCGTGTAATATTAGTTTCAGGTGTACAATATAGTGATTAAACACTTCCATACAACAACTGGTGCCCATCACAAGTGCACTTCTTAATCCCCATCAACTAACCCATTCTCCCACTCACCTAACTCCTGGTAATCAACAGTTTGTTCTCTATAGTTAAGAGTTTGTTTCTTGGTTTTCCTCTTTCTCTTTTTTTTCCCTTTGCTTCTTTGTTTTGTTTCTTTAATACCAAATATGGGTGAAATCACATGGTATTTGACTTTCTCTGACTGACTTCTTTTGTTTAGCATAATACTCTCTAGCTCCATCCATGTCATTACAAAGGGCAAGATTTCACTCCTTTATATGGCTGATATTCATTCTATATATATACCACTTCTTCTGTATCTATTCATCAGTCAGTAGACACTTGGGCTGTTTCCATAATTTCTATGGTCATAGACAATGCTGCTATAAACATTGGGGTGCATGTATCCCTTTAAATTACTATTTCTGTATTCTTTGGGTAAATACCTAGTAGTGCAATTGCTGGATCATAGGGTAGTTCTATTTTTCACTTTTGAGGAAACTCCATACTGTTTTCCAGACTGGTTGCACCACTTTGCACAAGGATTTCCCTTTCTCCACATCCTTGCCAACACCTGTTATTTCCTATGTTGTCCATTTTAGCCATTCTGACAGATGTGAGGTGATATCTCATTATAGTTTTGATTTGTATTTCCCTGATGATGAGTGATGTTGAATAGCTTTTTATGTGTCTGTTGGATATCTGTATGTCTTCTTTGGAAAGATGTTTATTTATGTCTTCTGTCCATTTTTAATAGGATTATTCATTTTGGGGTGTGGAGTTTTAAAAGTTCTTCATATATTTTAGATACTAACCCTTTATTGGATATGTAATTTGCAAATATTTTCTCCCATTCTGTAGGGTGCCTTATAGTTTTGTTGATTGTTTCCTTTGCTGTGCAGAAACTTTTTTTTTTTTTTTATGTAGTCCTAATCTTTATTTTTGTTTTTGTTTCCCTTGCCTCAGGAGACATATCTAGAAAGAAGTTGCTATGATTGATGTTAAAGAAGTTACTGCCTGTTTTCTCTGCTGGGATTTTTATGGTTTCAAGTCTTACATTTAGGTCTTTAATCCATTTTGAATTTATTTTTGTATATCATATCAGAAAGTGGTCTCGTTTCCTTCTTTTGCATTGTTGCTGTCCAGTTTCCCCAACACCATTTGTTAAAGAGACTGTCTTTTACCCATTGGATATTCTTTCCTGCTTTGTCAAAGATTAATTGACCATATAGTTGTGAGTTCATCTCTGGGTTCTCTATTCTGTTCCATCGATCTTTATGTCTAATTTTATGTCAGTACCATACTGTTTTGATCACTACACCTTTATAATATAACTTGAAGTCTGGAATTGTGATACCTCTAGCATTGCTCTTCCTTTTCAATGTTGCTTTGACTATTTGGGGTCTTTTGTGTTCTATAAACATTTTAGGATTGTTTGTTCTATCTCTGGGAAAAATGTTGTTGGTAGTTTGATAAGGATTGTATTAAATGTGTAGATTGCTTTGAGTAGTATAGACATTTTAACAATATTTATTCTTCCAATCCGTAAGCATGGAATATCTTTCCATTTCTTTGTGCCATCATCAATTTCTTTCTTTAGTGTTTTACAGTTTTCGGAATACAGGTCTTTTACTTCTTTGGTTAGATTTCCTCCTAGGTATCTTATTGGTTTTGGTTCAATTGTGAATGGTACTGATGCTTTAATTTCTCTTTCTGCTGCTTCATTATTGGTCCAGTGTGTCATTCAAAGCCATTGTTTCCTTCTTTGTTTTCTGTTTAGATGATCTGTCAATTGATGTAGGTGGGGTGTTAAACTCTGCTACTAATTATTCTGGTATTATTAATTACATCCTTTTTTTTAAAGATTTTATTTATTTATTTGAGAGAGAGAGAATGAGATAAAGCATGAGAGGGGAGAGGGTCAGAGGGAGAAGCAGACTCCCCGCTGAGCAGGGAGCCCGATGTGGGACTCGATCCCAGGACTCCAGGATCATGACCTGAGCCAAAGGCAGTTGCTTAACCAACTGAGCCACCCAGGCACCCTATTAATTATATCCTTTATGTTTGCTATGAATTGTTTTGGGTGCTCCCATGTTGAGTTCATAAATATTTACAATTGTTAGATTTTCTTATTGGATTGTCCCCTTTATTATTATATAATGCCCTTCTTTGTCTCTTTTGAAAGTCTTTGTTCTAAAGTCTACTTTGCCTGATATAAGTATTGCTACTCTGGCTTTCTTTTGAAATCCATTTACATGATAAATGTTTCTCCATCCCCTCCCTTTCAAAGATTTTATTTATTTATTTGAGAGAGAGAGAGAGAGAGTGCACAAACGGGGGGGGGGGGCAGAGGGAGAGGGAGAAGCAGGCTTCCCACTGATCTGGGAACACGATGTGGGACTCCATCCCAGGACCCCAGGATCAAGACCTGAGCCACCCAGGCACCCCCTCACTTTCAATCTGCAGGTGTCTTTAGGTCTAAAGTGAGTCTTTTATAGGCAGCATATGGTTGGGTCTTGTTTTTCTATCCATTCTGACACCCTCTGTCTTTTGATTAGAGTGTTTAGTCCAATTACATTCAGAGTAATTATTGATAGATATGTATTTATTTCCATTTTATATTTGTTTTGTCATTTTTTCTGGAGATTTTCTCTGATCCTTTCTTGTCTTTTTCACTTTTGGTCTCTCCTTTGTACTCAGAGTCCCCTTTAATATTTCTTGCAGGCTGGTTTAGTGGCCATGAACTCCTTTAGTTTTTATCTGGGAAACTCTTTAACTCTCCTATTCTGAATGATAACCTTGCTGGGTAGAGTATTCTTGGGTGCAGATTTTTCCCATTCAGCATTTTGAATGTATCACACCATTGCCTTCTGGCTTTCCAAGTTTCTGTTGAGAAATACCCAGCTAGACTTATGGGTTTTCCTTTGTAAATTAAGGATTTCTTTTGTCTTGATGTTTTTAAGATGTTTTTTCTTTATCACTATATTTTGCAAATTTAATTACAATATGTCTTGGTGTTGCTCTATTTTTGTTGATTTTGATGGCAGTTATCTGTGCCTCCTGAATCTGGATATTGTTTCCTTCCCTAGATTAGTTTTCAGCTATTATTTCTTCAAATAAATTTTCTGCCCTCTTTTCTCTCCTCCCCCCTCCACATCCTCTTCCACCCCCTTCTCCCCCTCCTCCCACTCCTTTTCCTCCTCCTCCTCCTCTTTCTTCTTCTTCTTCTTCTTCTTCTTCTTCTTCTTCTTCTTCTTCTTCTTCTTCTTCTTCTTCTTCTTCTCCTCCTCCTCCTCCTCCTCCTCCTCCTCCTCCTCCTCCTCCTTCTTCTTCTTCTTCTTCTTCTTCTTCTTCTTCTTCTTCTTCTTCTTCTTCTTTCTTCTTCTTCTTCATCCTCTTCTTCCTCTCCTTCTTTTCCTTCTCCTCCTCCTCCTCTCCTCCTTTTCCTTCTCTTCCTCTCCTTCTTCTGTGACTCCTCTAATAAGGGTGTTATTACATTTGGTATCATCACTGAGTTTTCTATGTCTATTCTCATGTTGAATAATTCTTATTTTTCTCTTTTGTTCAGTTTCAATATTTTCCATTATTTTGTCTTCTAGATCACTAATTCATTCCTCTGCTTTTTCCAGCCTGCTGTTCATTACATAAAGTCTGTTTCCAATCTCATTCACTGTACTCTTCATCTGATTCATTCTTTTTTAGCTCTTTTATCTATGTGGTAAGGGTCTCACTAATGTTCTCTATTCTTTTCTCAGGCCAAATGAGTATCCTCATGATTGTTGCTTTAAATTCTCCATCTGTTTTACTTAGATCCCTGGACATAATCTTGTTCTTTCATTTGGGATGAATCGCTCCATCTTTGCATTTTGTCTAAGTCTCTGCTTTCTTCTCTGTGTTAGAAAATCCTGTTATGTCTCCTGCTTCTGAAAGTAGTGACACTATGAAGAAGAGGTCATGTAATGCCCAGAGCCTACTGCTTCAGGGAGTGTCTCCGTTATGTGCTGCATGCATTCTGCTACTGTGGTTTTGCTGCTCTATCCTTTAGTCTAATCATCTGCAGTGGCTTTCTTTGCTTGCTGTGGGCAGTGTTTGGTTCCTGGCCTGAATGCAGTGAGTTGTAACTAAGTGTGCTCTGGTCGGCTTGTGAAATGAGACATGACATCACTTGAACCAGAACTGAGGCCCTGCTAAACTCTCTGGTAAAGAGACATGATGGGGAATGGTTTGTGCTTATCTTCTGGGTAAGGGACCTGTTGCACTGGGACTGAGCCAAGGTGACTGAAAAGGACAGCCCCACCAGAGTGCTGGGGGTTGGGTTTTGGTGTAAGCAAATTGAGTAGCCAGTGTAGGAGCTGAACTGTTCCCAGTAGGTGGTTCTGTATATTAAGGGGCAGGGGAGGGAAATGGAACTGGTCAGCTCCTTTGTTCCAGGAGAGGTGTCTCCATGAATGTTGCTTCTCAGGGATGTGCTCTAAGAAGAGTGAATAATATCCCTTCTGTGTATCCCAGTTCTTCAGATCTTTGTTTCAATGCTGTCTGTCCCCAGGTCGTTTGCCTGTCTTCTCTCCAGGAGTAGCATAATGCCATCAGGGCTCTATTCCAGGCAAACCCTCTGACCTTTAAAACTCCAGGTTTTAAGCCCCACTGGTTGCAAGAACCCACAAAATTCAGCCCCTCTTGTTTTCCAACTCAATGGCTTCTGGGAAATGTTCTCTTTGTGTTTTCCTCAGTGTGCCCTTCTCCTTGACCATGGTTCCCTTCCCTCAGCAGTGGCTGCAATCCCTTCCTCCCCTAGACCTTCTTTGATGTGGCCTTTTCTCTTCTTTTACTTGTGGAGTTTGTTCTTTCAGTCTTCAGGTCAATTTCTGGGGAATTTAGGTTGATTTGATAGTTATCTATCTGTGTTTGTGGAACGAGACATGCCTAGGGTCCTCCCAGTCTTCTGCTTCTTCCTCTGCTAAGAAGCACTTTCCTATTTTTTTTAATTATTTTTTTTATTTGAGTGTAGTTGATACACAATGTTTCATTAGTTTCATGTGTACAACATAGTGCTTTGACAAGTTTATACATTAGGTTTTACTCTATTTTCCCAACACTGTAGCAAATGTTATTATCTGTCACTGTTCTAATAGGCAATCACTATTACAAAAAAAAATTCACACAAATAAAACAGTTTGTGAATTTCCAACCTTATAAAGACAAGAAAATAAGTCTTTATAATTTTATAAACCTGACTACTGCTTTATAAAATACCATTTTAATGAAAGCCAATATATGAAATTTTAAGTTTCACATTTTTTCAATGTTAGTGATTTGGATTACAAAATTATTTCACCACAAAGATTTAAAAAATAGCAATTTTTCATTCTGCATTCATAATAATATTCAATTCACCAATATTCTCTTTATATATGTCTTTACTTGTGAGAATGAGGTCTAACTGAAAAACTACATGTGTGATACTTTTTTTTTTTTTAAGGCTTAAAATGTATTTTAATAAGTTAATGCTGTATTACTGCTCCATTTCTCAGAAAAGCTCCAAAGATATCAGGGACAAATCAAACATGGTACACCAATAAAAAAAAAATGCACAGCATAACTACCTAAGATAGGCAAGGCTAAGAGCTACCGTCCAACCTTCAGCATACAGCAACCCTGTTCCCAAGATTGTACTAGGCCTATCAAGAAAAGCTGTGAACAGCAACATCATAGACACAAAAGGGCCATTCCTGGGTTGTCCTAACCCAAGAAAAAAATATGGAGGCAACTTAACACAAGATTTTTTTTTAAAGATACACTAAAATGAAAATCTCTAAGAGAAAATGTCTTCCTTGGGACATGAAGGGCTAATATATGGGATATAACAGAACCTTATGTATGTTGTCTGTGACCTCTGTGGACATTTGCCTGAATTCCCATCTGCGAGTGAATGGAACAATGGGACTAAGGTCATTGGGGGATGCTTATTTTTGTGGTGTATGTGGCAGTGTCTCTGGGGTTTGGAGGGTATAATAAGGAACCAAATAGAACAGGATGGACAAAGAATGGAATGATCAAGATTAATGGGGGCTCTAACTGGATCCATTTTGCCATGGTTTCCAGCCCCCTTCACAGGCCCTCAGCAATCACATGAGACTTCAGGAATGCACCACACAAAATCAATTTGTTAAATGATATACCACAAAGAACTGATTTGTTAAATATCACCCCTCTCTTGCCCTCAGCCTCCAGCAAACTCCCTCAGAGTAGTACAGGCAAGGAAGACCTAACTATTGGGAGGAATCCCTAGCACTTTTCCAGGGCAGAATTCTGGCTAGTCCAAAAAGGGTCCTTATTTTAAGGTTTTTTGGGAAACTAGACATTGAAATTTTTATTAGTATCAGCTACATTTGTTTGGAGCAAATTCAGCTCCAGGAGCTGCATGGTTGAATGCAGGAGGGGTTCCACCAATTGCCCCAATTCCTTCCATTGTAGCAGCTTGGCCAAAGCATTCAGTTGTTGGTGGGGTCAATCCCAAGGTTCCATCTGGCATCAGAGTGGCAGTTCCTGGAGGAGCTGGGGTACCTGTTGGCACTGGAGCAGGGGGCATGGCGTCTCTGTTTATGCCCATAGCACCTCCCATAGCCATCTGGCCCATCCACATCTCCTGATCTCTTGCATCAGGGCATGTTCCCTTGAATCCTTCCTGCTGTCACTGCATCATTTCTTCCTGTTGCCACCGCATCTCTTCCTCACGGCGCCTGCGTTCCTCCTCCTGGTTGAACTCCAGTTGTTTTCGTTTTTGCACTTCTTGGTTGTGCAGCTCTTCTATCCTCCAAAGTTTTTCTTGACGACTCATCAAATCCTGTCTCATTAGCATGACCTGGTGCTCATGGCGAGCAGCCTCCATCTCCATCTCCAGCTTCTCACAAGCTTCCTTGATGCTGTGGTCCACTTGGTCCTGCTGCTGCTTCTCCATCTCAATGAATGCCTTCCAGTGCATGGCATACTCATACTCAAAGGAACCAGGCTTTGCAAATCTGGGTGGCTGCTCTCCCTCCTTGTGAAATTGCTGGTTCTTTTTAACCAGCTTCTCTGGAAGTCCCTCTTCATCATCCAACTGGTCCATGGGCTCCACAGTCACAGGCCGAGGAAATGTGGTTAGCAGGAAGGAGCCTTCACTGCACCTGTCCAGAGCTTTCCGAGCAGCTGGCTTCCCTGAAAATTCAACAATGCTTTTTCCTGAGGGCCTTCCTCGATCATCCACGATGACTACAGCCCTTTCCACCTGGCCAAACACCGGAAAGGCTTCCTCCAGAAGTTCATTGGAAACATACTGAGGAAGGTTTTGGACTGTAAGGGATGCACTATGGCAGGCAAAGAGCACACGCAGCTGCTTTCCATGGAGTGACATGTTGTCCAGTTCTACTTTGGCAATTTCCGCTAGGGTTCATGTTTCCAAGTGGATAAAGCCAAAGCCCTTAACCTTATGAATGAAGACTTCCCCTGCTTTCCCGTATTTCTCAAATAGTTTCCTCATCTCCTCCTCAGTGATGTCAGGAGGAAGATTGCCCACAGAGAGCCGGCTACGTTGGGTGAAGGTCTTCTTTCCTGGTTTCCTAAAATTCTTCAGGTCAATAGTCAAGCCTTCATTTTGGCTGCTGGCATGTTGCCCACTTGCAGGTATTGGTGGCGGTGGTGGCTGCTGTTGCTGCTAGAGGTGCTGCTGGTGGTGATGCCGATGATGCTTCCTTGGAGTATGGTTTTGCTTCTCCAAGTTAAAGGTTTTATTGTTCTGCATTTTTGCACCCCTCTACCGACTGTTCTCTCCTCAGAGTAACGGCAACACTATACAGCCTCTGCAGTCCCAAGAAAAAAATGTGTGTGGTACTTTATTAACTCTTTATTTAAAATCTATCAAGCAAAGTTGTGACTGAGGTTGTATATAGAGGAATTAATGTAGAAAGATCATTGCACAATTGATTTTAATGTACAAATATAACAAAATATTTTCTTAATGAGTGCCAATATATAAAAGTAAGCATCATATCACACACTCTTAGACTTTCAAGCAAAGAGCTTTCACTGCAAACCTTGAAACTCTGAAGTTTATGAAATATGTTAGAACACAGCTCTCTTCTGTGTTTAAGGTGTATGTGTTGTGTGTGAATCTCATGATACTTTTGAGATATTTGGGATGAGTCTGAATTGTTTGTTTACCCAGGGGGACAAAAGAAAATGCTGATAGATATTCCAAGTTATATGGATATTAATTCCCACTACTCCTATTAATATTAAAAACTCTTTCCTCTTTAGTCTATTTTACTCAAGTAGTATATATTTTCTAAATAAAGCTAGGATCATATTGTTCTCCTGTGCATTTTTGAATGATTGGACAATTCACCTATGTCCACTTATTTTCAATTTACTTTTTGTTTCTTGCAGGACAAAGTGAAAACATTGGACCCACTGCTGAGGAAGAGCTGTGCAATTTATTCTGTTGCTTATTACGTTCTGTAAAGAAAGATATTTTATTATATGCTCCATAGAACAGTATGTTTCCATTTGGATAGAAAATACAGTCATGAATAATTCCTTCAGAGGGATCATTTTGAGGTTGAAAGGAAGGAGGCCATGTTTTGTTAAGGCACTCAAAATACAATTTTTTTTTTTTAAGAAAAATCTTCAAGGTGACATAGCTAAACTGATAGAGAACATAGATTATTCTAGCTAGTAATTTGATTACAATGTCTTGGAATCATTCAAAATTTCAAGGGAGATAGTTTGAAGATCCTCCTTCCTGTGATGAATTTCTAAAGCACTGTCTTTGCATCTCACACATGACTGAAGAGCCAAACCACTGTGTTCCAAAAACCTATCACGGAATTCTGAGGTCATAAAATAATATACAATGGGATCAAGACAGCAATTCAGATTTGCAAGACATAGAGAAATGATGTGAAAACATACGGTGCTCTTAATAAAGGAACAGTTTGAAAAGACATGTTGTTTCACCATCATAAAGAATGGGAAGTTGAAGTGGTAAGGAGTGAAACACACAATGAACACCACTGCACACATCAGGACCATCCACAAAGCCTTTTTTCTCTCTTTGGTATTCTGAGGGGGAACTTGGAATTCTTGTAAAGATTTTCTTGTTTTCCATGTGCAATAAGTAATAATTACAACAGGTAAAAAAAACCCTCCAAGTTCAGCTACAGTTATCATGCCAATGGAGGAAGCCATGCTAATGTGTTGAAATCCTAAATCGGCAAAGCAGGATTCAGTGTTGTTGGTTAAGCCAGAACTTCTCAGAATTGGAAGTGGCAAACAGGCAGTCCCCACAATGATCCAGATGGCAGCACTGATGCCCACATCATACCTACGCTTCCAGTTTCTGGCCCTAAAGGGCTTGAGGAGAAAGTAACATCTCTGAAGGCTGATGCACGTCAGGAAATAAATGCTGGCATACATGTTGAGATACTTCAGGTAGAAGCACAGCAGGCAAAGGGCCTTCTGGAAGGGCCAGTGGTGGCTGATGTAATAGTAAATCCGGAGGGGTAAGGACAGCACGTGAGCAAGGTCAGCCACAGAGAGGTTGATCATGAAAATGATGGCTTTATTTTTCTTGCTGATGAAGCGGCACAGAACCCACAAGGCTACACTGTTGGCCAGAAGACCAGGGATGAATATGAGGATGTAAGTGGTTGCATAGAGAGAGTACTGAAATGACACTTGAAGATCAGTGCACTTTGTTCTTACACTGTTTGTGCTGTTACTTCCCATCTTGAGGATGTATGTTCCTTCCTTAAGGAAAGCATTAGAGTGATGATTTCTGCAGAAAATAGAGTAAAAATAGGGTCAAGGGCATGCCAGTTTATATTTGGGTATACAAATATATTTGTGTCCTGCCAAAAAAGTATTCAAGTATTCAAGTGTGAACTTTCACAAATTCAAAAGGTATTTTTTATGAAAACTAAACTGAAAATATCATGGCAATCTACAAATGTATAACAGCATTGTGGAGCATATTTTTAGAAATCAAGGCCTTAGTCTTGGTTTTCCCCTAAACTAAAACCTTAGTCAGGTTTTCCCCTTAGTAGTCAGAGGGAGTAATCAAACTTATAGAGGTGGCCAACAAGCAAGACCTTACTGGAAAATTTACCCAGACATACATTCCAACACTTTTCTGGGTTTCTATATTTCAGTATTACAGTTGTCTCCATCTGCATTTTCAAAGTTTGAGATCTAGCTGAGTTTCCAATCATTAATGCTGGAAAAGACTAAAACTGAATCAATTTTAAATTGCAACCTTATCAGGGTTTAGGTGACTGCTGAGATGAGTCTGTGAACCTTTGGGAATGAAACACAAGATAAGGGCCTGGGAAGGGCTGGCAGGTCACCAGTCCTTGAAAGGATGGAAACTTGGAAAAAATGTTGCAATGCAGATAAACTTTAGCTCCTTCAGAATTTGGCTGAGGGCAAAGTTAGTCCTGCTTGTATGTCATGACACTTTTCTTGAAGATTCTGTAGCTTTAAAGATCTGTGTTTATTAACAGAATTATGTCAGCTTCAGACATTCACATTTATTGAGACTATCCTTGCTACCATTTCAAACAACTACCAGAGTATGTGAAAAACTAGAAGGTATCTAGTGGTAGTTACAGCAAAAAGAGCTATCTCTAATTCAGATCTTGAGGCAAGTTGAGTGAAAAGTTATTAATTTTGAATTGTTACATTTTTAACAATCATAATTGTTAAAGAGTTCTTCCTTCTAGTGAGTTAAAATCTGTATCCCTGTCATTTTAACCTAGTTCTGCCTATCAATGTCAAGTAAAGTTTACCCCCTGTTGCACATGAAACTCTTTAAATATCTGAAGACAGCAATCCTGTCTCTTCCTTTATCCAGGTTCACCCCTAAATTCACCCCTAAAATGCAGAGTCCCACTTCTTGGTTTTCTTTTGGATCAGATCATTATTGCTTTGGGCCCAAAACCACTATAAAACAGCTTATTTTAACCTTTGAAAATGACAGTTTACTCAAACGTTTGATATTCTCGGGAAATATAGCATGCCTTTGATTGTAGAAACAAAAGGCTAAATAGAATTTTAATATTCCCTTGTACTTTTTATTGCTTGCAAAGGCAGTTAGTTTGTTTCACATTTTATGGAATTAAAGGGAAATTGAGACACACTTAACATTAACTATTGAAAGCAATATAAAGTCTAAGACAGTGCTTATTCAACCCAAAATACAACTAATTGAAATTGTAAAAACTCAGTCAACACACACACAGCCTATACAGTGCCAAATCATCTATTTGATGCCTTTAGACTGACTACATGGTGCTTTCAGATAGACTGTATTTACTGAAAGTTCATTGCAGTCAACCAGCTCACTCAAGTAAACAACTACTTTGAATGTTATTTTCCACAGAGTTGACTATTTTGCTAAATCAGCCAGTTAGTCTAGCAAACTGTAAATTGAGCCAACACTATCTGTTTTTGTGGTCTGTTTGTTTCCCCACTGAACTAACTAAAATAATTGATCTTGTATTCTGTGTACTCAGTTTAAATAAAAAGCCATGTAAACGTGAACCAGGATTATCCTTTTTTTTTTAAACCAGAATTATTCTTGAAATAAAATTTAGAAAATAGTTAACATACATGAAGTTTTCCCTGATCATCTTTGGTTTTGTTATAATAATAATTAAAAATCACTGAATGCCTACTTGGATGAGGTGTTATGCTAAGTACTTTGTATACACTCTCTCAATTTGTCCCTCACAGCAATCTTATGCAACAATATAACATTACCACTGTTTTACAGCTGAGGAAACTGAGGTCCCAAGAAAGACAAGCTTCACCTCCTACAAGAAGACTTTCTTGAACTCTCCAAACCAGAAGTCACTTCTATGGCCTCACAGTCCATAGTTCTGATCATTTTTCTAGTGAGAATGCATTTAATACACTTAACAACGTGCTGTGGTTATTACCTTTGCATGGAGTCTCTTTTGTTCCTCTAAATAGATTGCAATCTCTTACATATCAAAGACTCATTCTCTTACTACTTTCTTTCCTCCATAATAAAGTGTCTCCTAAAATGTTTTGAACATATTAGGGATCCACTAAGTGTTTGTTAAGTGAATGACTTGAATGCATGATGAGTGGATAAATAGGGGGAGTGGGGGGAGTCGCACTGACAGAAAGGGAGTGTCTGGGGAATTAGAATTTAGATGTGATATTTAATTTGACCACCAGGTGTCATAAGTATACCAATGTTCAAATATTTTTAAATATTTAACACATTTCTTTTAAAATTCCATTAAGGGAGAAGTTATACTAAAGGAGAGAAGTATCAACAACATCTTGTGTAACATCAGAAGAAGAATCCTTTAAAGGGCATTTTACAGAGTTTTAATTTATTTTATTTTTTTAGCTTCCATACTTCCTCATTTAGATCTCTGAAAATAGTTGGGCTTCTAAATTCATTAGAAATCCCTAGAATATTAGAGCAGTTAAGGACCATCAAGATCTCCTGATCATGACACTTCTTATAGATGAGGCTACCAAGGCCAAAAACAAGGAGATTAAATTTTCCACATTCACAGGATCTTCTTGCCTTCCACTACGGAGTAATATTTACTTTTCCAGGAACTTCTAAGATGAAACCCATATTTTTGTAATTACCTAATAATAATACAAACTTTTAGAAATAAACTAATGCCAGATTTTAGAACAGTAACCTTGACAGTGGACTATTAAAGCAAGAGTGATTAGGTTTTTTTCCCAAATATTCTAGGACAAATACGGTGTTGTTAAAAAGCAGAATTAATATTTTTTGTCCCTAATAATAAGATTGTGTAAAAAATCTGCTTAACAGGGGTGCCTGGGTGGCTCAGTTGATTAAGTGTTGGATTCTTGGTTTTGGCTCAGGTCATGATACCAGCGTCTTGAGATTGAGCCCATGCTGGGATCCATGTTCAGCTCCCAGAATCTACTTGAGATTCTTTTCCTCTCTTCACCTCCCCGTGCTCTCACTCTCTTTCTTTCTCTCGCTCTCTTTCAAATAAATAAGTAAATCTTTCTAAAAATTTGCTTAACAGTCTTAGATTAGGTTGTTTTTAACCTTTTGTTATTTCTTTATATAAGGAATACAGTTTCACATTAGAAAATAGAGATAAAGAAAAACAAAATATATACACATCTATCATTAATATTTCCATTGCTAACATTTTGGTGTATAACCTACATTTTCCCCCATGCCTATAGACCTATAAATGAATACATGTATAGATATTTTAACCAAATTTGACTCATATACACATACTCTTTTATAATTATAGTTTGTATTCAATCATAATTATTATGAATATAGTATCATTAATAAATAGACATTAGCAATCATTTTATTAATCAATTTATTAATAAATAATCATGTTAATGGGTACTTAGAATTTCATCAAAATTATATACCATAATTTATTTTACTAGTGGACATTGAGGTAGATTCTCATTTTTCACTATTAGAAACAATGCCTTGTGAAACATTCTTGTACACCCATCTTCATACATTTGAGCAACTATTTTCTTTGAATAAATTTTTAAAAGTGGAATTGCTAGGCTTTTGATCTATAATACCAAATTATCCTCCAAGAAGACATCCTAAGCTAATTCTCTTTCAAATTCCAATGCTAATACTTTCTCATAATATCACAATGCCAAATCTGTTTGTTTTCCAAATATATCAAATTCTTTTCAGCTGAAGGAAGACTTATGGTGTACAGAATTTTGACTCATTCTTTAAGGCCTAACTCAGTAATTACTTTACTTAGTCACAAATCAACCCAGACAGAATTTATTATTCCCACCTTAACAAAGTGGTTTTCAAACTTGAGCATGCCTCAGAATCATCTGGAGTGCTGTCCCACCCATGGTTTCTGATTTAGTAAGTCTGGGTTAGGGCCCAATAATTTACATTTCTAATAAGTTCCCATGAGATCCAGGGACTACATTGTCCTGTATACCAGCAAGGATTGTGTTTTATCTGAGAAACCAGTATATTATCGCCACACAAATATTGTGAATCATTTAATTAATGCTGTTGGCTGAATGTAGAATGTTTATTGCACCCTAGAGTCATATGTTGAAACCTAATCCTAAACGTGATGGTGTTTGGAGTGGAGCCTTTGGGAAGTAATTAGGTCTTTAAGGGATTAGTGGTCTTATAAAAGAGGCCCCAGGGAAATCCCTTGCCCCTTCTGCCAGTGAGAAGATGGCCATCTATAAGCCAGAAAGTGGACTTTCAACAGACACCAAATCTGACATCCTGATCTTGGACTTCCTAACCTCCAGAACTCTGAAAACTAAGTATTGTTTAAGATACCCAATCTGTAGTCTTTTAGTTATAACAGCACAAATAGACCAAGATAGTCAGACATTCTTTTCCAACCTGAAGGAGGAAACTCATGGACAAGTTTGTGACCTAACTTTCATAACTGTGTAGTAAAATCTGGCTTATTTATCTACATCCAATTATTTCTCCTATCTTGACTGTGTGGGGAAAAAAAGTGATAGTAAAACAAAACAGAAACAATGACAAAAATATTGCATTATGCTTAGGTTTTAGAAAACAAACAGGATTCTTATGTTAAAAAAAAAAAAAAAAAAAACTTCTAGGGGTGCCTGGGTCAGGCTCAGTCAGTTAAGAGTCTGACTCTTGATTTTGGCTCAGGTCATGATCTCAGGGTCCTTAGATAGAGCCCCACACCCGGCTCTGTGCCGGGTATGAAGACTGTTTAAGATTCTCTCCCTCTCCCTCTGCCCATCCCCCTACTGGCACGCTCTATCTTTCAAAACAAACAAACAAAACAAAACAAAACAAAACAAAAAAATATTCTATACTTCTCAATACTATAATGAAAAGATGAGCTTTTTTTTTTTTTTTTTTTTTTTTTGAGGAAGGCAAGATGGCAGAGGAGTAGGGGACCCTGTTTCAACTGGTCCCCTGAATTTAGTTGGATATCTATCAAACCATTTTGAACACCCACAAAATCAACCTGAGATGTAAGAATATATATCTGGATCTCTAGAAGCAGAAAAGCAGCTGCTTTTGGCAAGGTAGGAAGGGCAGAGTCATGAATCTGCAGGGAGATACTGGAAGATAAACAGAAGGGGGAGGGAGCTGCCATAAGCTGACTCCTGGAAACTAATAACATGGGAGAGCAAAATCAAAACCCTTAGAAATCTGCTCAAGTAAGAGACACCCCTCCCTGAAGGGGGCCTTGGAAATGAAAAGACAGAATTCTAGGTAGGGCATTGTGGTCTTGGGATACAAGGAACCACAGAGCAAAAGGGGGTTTCTGAACTGGAAGAGTGCCCAAGCAGTGGAGCCAGGAAGCAGGTTATGGTCAGCGAGCACACGAAGGGACTCTCAACTAGGATCGCCAGAAACCACAAACCAGGCAGGTCGATATCCACTCTTTCCTTGAACAGCCTAAAAAAATCTGGAACCAGTGCCTGCAACAGGGCAAAAACTCGCAGAACAGTAGTGGCCGGGAAAGGGCTTTAGGGCAGAACTGGACCTGATTTTGGAGCTTCTGGTGCAAGCCGGAGCCCACGGTTGCTCACAGTTTTAAAAACAGAAAGGGCAGAGATACTCCCGAGCCCCTGAAAACACTTCTGGGAAAGTAGCTGTGAGCACACACTGCAGAAAGCTGCGGTTTTCAGCAGCACAAACAGAAGTTGAGACTGTTTGTCCTGCAGAGTTTACTAAAGAGGGCAGACTCCGAATTTTCTGCTCTGGGCCAGAGGTTTGGCAGCGGCCATTTTTGCTCTGATCCCCTGAGGAGGTGTGGAAAAGCCCCAGGATACAAAAGACACTCCGAAGTCCAGTCTCCACTGAGCCCATCCCCCAGACAGGGGGTGGGGCAACTCCACACTGGCAGGATTACCTGAGAAACAGAGTGGCAGGACCCTCCCCGAAGACAGGCTGGAAAATAGGTAGATGACAATCCTTTGGACCCTATAAGACTGTAAAATCCCAACACAAGGAGAAAATTGTATATTGAGCTCCAGGTGTGGCCTCACAACTTGTTTATTTTTCAGATATAATTTTCCTTTCCTTTTCTTTTCTTTCTTCTTTCTTTCTTTCTTCTTTCTTTTTTTTTTTCCTTTTCTCATGCCGTTTTCTACTGCTGTATTCTTCTTTATACCTTCTCATTTCAACTAGATGTCTATTATACCAACTCATGTTTTCATAGGCGCTTTTTAACTTGTATTTTTACATACCTATATTTTTTGTAAACATATGCTTTATTTTAGCCCGTTTTTCACTCTACTTAGTTTTACCTTTTTATATATACAAATTTTACTTTTTCTAGTAATTTTGAGACGTAGTGTCCTCTAACACACAGACCAAAATACACCCAAGAACTAACACTCTGCTTTGTTCACACTGAGAGATTATAGCTCCCCTTCCCATCCACTCTTTTTAATTTTTTTATTTTATATTACATGTATATATAGTATATTTTTTAAATTTTTAAATTTTTCAATTTTTTACTTTTATTCTTGTGTTTCATTTTGGCTTTGTTTTTTTCAGTGGTGGCATCTGACCATGCTGGATATTGCTAGGGTGCATCTAACTTGGGTCGTGGTTGATATTTTGAATTCTGTCCATTCATTCAACATCCACTGATAGAATGACTAGGAGGAGAAACTCTGAACAAAAAAAAAGAACCAGAGACAACATTTCTGCCACAGAACTAATGGATATGGATATAAACAAGATATCAGAGACAGACTTCAGGATAGCAATCATGAAGTCAATAGCTAGGCTTGAAAAAAGCATTAGTGACAATATAGAATCTCTACAGGCAGAAATTAGATCTAATGAGGCCAAACTTAAAAATGCTATGAATAAGATGCAGTCTAAACTAGAAACTCTAACAGCCAGGGTAAATGAGGCAGAATAACAAATTAGTGATCTAGAAGATAAACTGATAGAAAGGAAGGAAGCTGAAGAAGACAGAGATAGGCAGCTAGTGGCACATGAAAATAGACTTAGAGAGATCAATGACCCTAGGAAATGCTCCAATGTCAGAATTATTGGGATCCCCAAGGGGGTGGAGAGAGAGAGAGAGAGGACTAGAAAGTATATTTGAACAAATCTTAGCTGAGAACTTCCCTAATCTGGAGAAGGAAACAAGCATTCGAGTCCAAGAAGCAGAGAGGACCCCTTCCAAAATCAATAAAAATAGATCAACACCCTGGCATGTAATAGTGAAGTTTGCAAATCTGAGAGCCAAGGAAGCCATCCTGAGAGCATCTAGGGGGAAGAGATTTCTTACTCACAGAGGGAGGACCATCAGAATAACATCAGGCCTGTCCACAGGGACCTGGCAAACCATAAAGGGCTGGCGGGACATGTTCAGGGTACTAAATGAAAAGAACATGCAGCCAAGAATACTTTACCCAGCAAGATTGTCATTCAGAACAGATGGAGAGATAAAATGCTTTCAGGACAGGCAGAAACAAAGAATATGTGACCACCAACCCAGCCCTGCAAGAAATATTAAGGGGGATTCTGTAAATGAAGAGAAATCCCAAGAGACACATAGACCATAAAGAAACAGAAAACCTACAGAAACAGAGATCTTATAGGCAATACAATGGCACTAAATTCATATCTTTCAATAGTTACTCTCAACATAAACAGGCTGAATGCACCAATCAAGAGACACAGGGTTTCAGATTGGATAAAAAAGCAGAACCCATCCATACGCTATCTACAAGAGACTCAATTTGAACCTAAAGACACCTCCAGGGTGAAGGTAAGGGGATGGAGGACCATTTACCATGCCAACAGACCTCAAAAGAAAGCTGGGGTAGCAATTCTCATATCAGACAAATCAGATTTTAAACCAAAGACTGTAGTAAGAGATGTAGAGGGACACTATATCATACTTAAAGAGTCTATTCAACAAGAAGATCTAACAATTGTAAATATCTCTGCCCCCAACATGGGAGCTAAAATATTCAATAAGATCTTAGCCAATAGGATCCAATAGCACATTAAAAGGATTATCCATAACAACCAGATGGGATTTATTCCTGGGATACAAGGGTGGTTCAGCATTCACAAATCATCATGATAGAGTACATTAAAAAAATAAAAGACAAAAACCATATGATCCTCTAAATTGATACAGAGAAAGCATTTGGCAAAGTATAGCATCCTTTCCTGATTAAAACTCTCCAAAGTACAGGGACAGAGGGAACATACCTCAATATCATAAAATCCATCTATGAAAAGCCCTCGGTGAATATCATTCTCAATGGGGAAAAACTGAGAGCTTTTCCCTTAAGGTCAGGAACTCAAGGATGCCCACTCTCACCATTTATTGCTCAATATAGTACCAGAATTCCTTGGCAAGAGACAACAAAAAGAAATAAAATGCATTCAATTGGCAGAGAAGTCAAACTCTCTCTCTTCGCAGATGACATGATACTTTATGTGGAAAATCAAAAAGACTCCACCACCAAGTTATTAGAACTCATACAGGAATTCAGCAGTGAGACAGGATACAAAATCAATGCTCAGAAATCAGTTGCATTTCCTAATTTATCTGGTCCACAGCTTCCTCCACTCTATAATGTATAGCACTGTTGTGTACATTCAAAGAGTCAAAATAATATATGTAATGCATGTATTTGCTACATAGTAATACTGCAAGAAGTGCTATTATTCTAATTTGTTTTGTATATTTCTTCTAAGTCATGAAAGAAGGTGAAATATAAATACATTTCAAATCCCAGCTTAAGTTCCTTGTACCTCTGACTTCTCCAGTCCTTGTTGACTTCAACTTTCTTGGAATAGCTGATGTATCTAGCAACTTATACTCCAATAACATCACTGTTTACTAACAATTAAATTTACTGATCATTTACTACGTGCCATCCACTTTAGATATATTATATCATATAATCCTCATGACAATGCTATAAGGAAGGGAGATACTGTCCTTATTCCCATTTGACCACTAAGAAATTATCAAACTCTTACTTATACATTATTATCTCCAACTAGTACATTATTTGCTCTTATGTCTAGGGTGTGGATCATGAATACTAATACCTTGACAAACCCCTATCTGCACTAAAAGACAGACTACACCAGTAGTGGGCAGAGAATCTTACTGTGTCAATCCCACTGCAAGCATCCATGGCTTGATCACAGGCCTTTTCAGGATTTTCCCAGTTTCCCTTCACAGTCATATAGTTATTTTATATTCTCCAGGGACTCTGGCCCTTAAAATTGCTTTAAAGTAGATAACTCCATTCATTCTATTTTAAAACTTTCAGCCTTCCCTAATAACTCCATTCATTTTATTTAAAGCTTTCAGGTCTTCCTAAAATAATAGCTTTTCTTTTCTTTTTTCTTTTTATTATTATGTTATGTTAATCACCATACATTACATCATTAGTTTTTAAGTAGTGTTCCATGATTCATTGTTTGTGTATAACACCCAGTGCTCCATGCAGAACGTGCCCTCTTTAATACCCATCACCAAGCTAACCCATCCCCCCAACCCCCTCCCCTCTAGAACCCTCAGTTTGCTTGTCAGAGTCCATAGTCTCTCATGGTTCATCTCCCCCTCCAATTCCCCCTCCTTCATTCTTCCCCTCCTGCTACCCTCTTCTTCTTCTTCTTCTTCTTCTTCTTCTTCTTCTTCTTCTTCTTC